>NW_020526202.1:150000-215000 GCF_003368295.1 Carassius auratus
TCTATTTAAATTTAGCATAATCAACCCAGTAAATCAACACTATGGAAAAAAAATTAAAGTGAATTTTAAATCTACTAAGTGCATACAAAATTTGAAAAACTATACTCTGCAGGCACACACAGAGATCAAGAACCAGCATATGACTCTCAACAGTGGTGACAATCAACAAAATGTTGCATGCTGGGTAAAACCTTAGTAAAAAGTCCCGTCATGCACTGCAGTATGAAAAATTGTCACCACTGTTGAGGATCGTGTGATAAGTGTGTTTGTCTAAAAACCTGAACTGATTGTCTCTTTTTGTGTCTTTCAACAATGAAGCATTGTGATTTTTTTTTTTTTTTTTACTTCAGTTCAGTAATAGCTGAGTGTCAGTCTACTATCCAAAGATAAACACAATTTCATGATGTCCAAGTCAACATGAGTTATAAGCAGAAAAAGCATAAGCGCATAAGATAAGATGTTACTGCAAGGTTCAACTCAGCAATGCATACATGTTTGTTGTGAAAACAATATTGCAATTGTTTTGAATCAAATTGGTTTGAATTAGTAAAAGGGTCAAGACACTACTTAAAGCAAACCCTGACCACAATTATGGTGGCATAGTGTTTTTTTTTTTCTTTTACTTTTTTTTTTCAGTTGAAGGCTGTGGCTAAATTCAGTTGTAGTTCTTGTGTTTGTCTTTACTTCAGTGATGTTGATTGTTAACAGCAGATGTTCATCACTAATGCACAATCATCATTTAATTATTCACTTAATTATCTCTTTAGCTTTAACCCTTTGAGGACTTGAATATGACTTGAAGACCTGCTTGTGACTTGAAAGTCCCACCTCTGATAGACAGAGCCGTAGATCGCTGACAAGCCACGCCATATCGCGTTCATTGTCGCCTGCGGTAATGAACGCGATATGGCGTGACTTGTCAGCGATCTACGGCTCTGTCTATTAAATGCCACTCCAATTATAAGCAGGTGATGGAGATTTTAGCGGTGATCACAGAAGCAGCTTTACTGATTAGATGCGCATGATCATATCGTTAGATATATCGCCCAGCCCTACAACCTGGCATAAAAAAAATGGGAATTATATAAATTAATACTTTTATTTAACAAGGATGTTTTAAATTGATCAAAAGTGATGATAAAGACATTTATAATGTTACAAAAGATTTCTATTTCAGATAAATGCTGTTCTTCTAAACTTTCTATTCATCAAAGAAACCTAAAACAATTCTACTCAGCTGTTTTCAACATAATAATAATAATAAAAATAATAACTGTTTTTTTTAGCAGCAAATCAGAATATTATAATGATTTAAATTAATTAATAAAGCAATAAAGAAACTTTTTATCTCACAGTTATAAAATGTATATCTCGCATAGTCTATATATCTAGGGCTGGGCGATATATCTAACGATATGATCATGCGCATCTAATCAGTAAAGCTGCTTCTGTGATCACGGCTAAAATCTCCATCACCTGCTTATATTTGGAGTGGCATTTAATAGACAGAGCCGTAGATCGCTGACAAGCCACGCCATATGGCGTTATCGCAGATGAATCGCCTTCGATAATGAACGCGATATGGCGTGGCTTGTCAGCGATCTACGGCTCTGTCTATCTTATGCCGCGTTTCCACCGAAATTACCCGGAACATTTGTACCAGGAATTTTTTTTCCCAGGAACTTTTTTCCCCCCAGACCTGTTGCTTTCTGCGTTTCCACCGCGGTGTAAAGTACCGGGTAGATTAGGCAAATAGACTGGTGACGTAGGTCTGTGCGCGTTTCTCAATACAAAGTACTGCTGATTTAAAAAAAAAAAAATAAAATAAAAGTACGCTGATTTTGGACGTGCATCACGGTAGTTAGTTCTGACTTCCTGCATTCGTCTTGGGAGTGTGATGTCCGCGACGACGCAAGTCCGGTAAATCTATAAACAGCAGCGTACTTGATAACTTCAGTCTGCTCGTCATGGCTACTGCAATTTTCCTTAATGTAGGCTATTACAATAAAACGAAATATGATATCAAATACCACTGCCTCCTTTCGTTTTCATTTAAGCATAATAACAGCTGCAGAAATGTACTTAGTTCAGGGAAATGTGTATATGTGTATATGCATGTGTATATGCAAATCTGTTAGATTTACCCCGCAGCTGAATTATATGTTATGTTTAACCACTAAAAACACATCAGAGCCAGCGGCACATATCAGAAGGTCTATCCCAGGAGAGGCTGCTCTCTGCGGATACATGAGGACTGAGCTCCCGCTGATCGAGTGGAGCTCACCGTCTACGAGATCAGCGAAACACATTTTTTAATAGGCGCTGTCTTTATAAATAAACAACAGATTTGAGTTTCAAACAACTACATTCTCGCCTGAAATACTTTTAAAATAACATTTCATGACACAATAACAGTAATATTTTGAAAATGTTGATCCGAATAAATGGTGGTTGAACTCAACCAATGCTGCGTGAACTCAACCAATCAGCATGTTTAGCGCCAAAGTCCCGCCCCCGAAAGTACCGGAACTTTAAAAAAGTACCACCTCGCCAGCAGGGACTTTCTGGGGGGCATTTTTTTACCCGGAACTTTTATTTAGTTCCTGGTTCCTGCGGTGGAAACACACCAAGTACCGGACCAAGTCCCTAGTTCCTGGGTAAAGTTCCTGCGGTGGAAACGCGGCTAGAGGTGGGACTTTCAAGTAGGGCTGGGCGATATATCGAACGATATGATCATGCGCATCTAATCAGTAAAGCTGCTTCCGTGATCACCGCTAAAATCTCCATCACCTGCTTATAATTGGAGTGGCATTTAACCCTCTGGGGTTCTTCGGTCATTTATGACCCGAATTTTTTTTTTTTTTAAATGTTAAAAATCGTAGCTTCATCGGAATGGTCCGAAACTTGGTGACTTTTTTTGGTACTTGGTATATGAACACCCCAAAAAATTGGGGACAGGATTTTAAAAGTCTAAGTGGTCGTAAAAAAAATAGTCACACTCAGGGTCTTCGGGTCAAAAATGACCCGCCATAGGAAATGAATGGGAAATTTGCAAAAATATGAAAATACTGAGTTTTTTTGTGTGTACAATCTACAAATCAGCCACGATGCAGAAAAAAAGCATACAACAGTGAAGGGGTGAATCTCTAAAACATCAAGAGTGTAAAACAGACAAAAAAATTCACACACACACACACACACTTATACACACAAAAACACACACAAATGAAAGTATCATTGCAAAAGCTAATTTTGGGAAATGTGTGAAATAAAAGAAATTATTCATCAATGTAAGAAATAAAGTGCACAGCAATAAAAGCATGAGGCTGTAAGCCATCAAGGTTGCAAAATAGACACACTCACTCACACACACACACACACACACACACACACACACACACACACACATAGGGAAATATGAGACTGGTGAAACTGTAACAGAGATATGTGAGAATATGTGAAATAAAATCAATGAATCAAATAAAGGGGTGACATTGGATCCAAAATGCAAAAGTCACACACCATGTCTCTCTCTTGAACACACACACACACACAAACACACACACACAAGCACGTGTGCACGCACGCACGCACACACGCACAAACAGAGTAAGGTCAAAGGATGGAATTCTTCCCTAGTAACCTCCAGGCCTATTCGAGCGACCCAGGCCCAGCGTGACACTTTTTTTATTTTTCTATTTTCCATTTACATGTACTGTTTGAAAATGATTATACGTTTGCTGTTATTTTTGTTTTTTGTTCATAATTGCTGTTGGCAATTTTGAAGAGTTACTGTTCATTGAATTGCAAAAAATAATTTTAATGGAAATGTTTATAATAAAAGGTAAATAAAAATATGTTATGATTTAAATAATGTAATTTTTTTTATTAAGTTAGAATTAAAACAATGGGTAACAAAATGCTTTCCATTTGTTCTCTTTCTAGTGCAATGTTCAGGTTTGACTGTATTATAAAGTAAAACTGGCACTTGAAATTACCATTTAAATCAACCAAACAAAAAAAAAAAAAACTTGACAAAAATAGTCTTTGAGAATCTGTGATTATATATTAAAATCCACAACCTGAAATAAATAGGCAAATACGTGCAAAAATCACTAGAATTCACAAGCCTTTCTACAGAGAGCTGTACATTCTCTATAGTGGTAAAAATGTGCTATTGCATGATAAAAATGCTTAATTTGTCCACCAGATGGCACCAATCTAATTTCAAAAATTGTTTTCTATAGGCCTTGGCTGTACTTTAACCTGTTAAATGTCACCCCGTCCCGTATACGGGACGCCTACGTTGACTATACTATATTACAATCAAATCTAATCTAATCTTGACAAACTATATATCGTTGGAAAGGTCTAAGACTCCCAAATATATATTTTACCAATATTTTTTGTTAAAAATTATGTAGGAAAAGTAATAGATGAATTTATGACAAGAGTGCACCCTCAGAAATCTACATTACAAAAGGAGCTTTGACCTTTGTTTAAAAAAAAGACTTCCTCGTTGCCTTTTTCCCTATCACTTTTTAGAAATCATCAGAAGTTATATATCACTTGAAAACATAAAATCTCAAAATTCATCCTTCAAAACCCATTTTAAAATCAGACATTGCATTACCATGTAAATGGTACATCAACATCATGTTACAAAATGTTTTCGGTCATGAATTATAAAAATTTAGGTTTGTATTATGCACAATCATGTCTATCTTCAAAAACGTGAGTGACAGTAAACAGGTTAAAATAAAATACAGCATTAATAAAAATAAAAATAAAAATACATATATATATAAATTTTCTATTATATTCAATGGGAAAAAATGGATCATAATTATTGCATAAAAATTCATTATTATCATAAAATTCTCTCAAAACACCAAAAAAGAAAGAAAAAATATTATTGAACAAAAATACATTTGATTGATTTTACTGAAAAAAAGTATACCTGAATCCCGGCCTCTGGGTCATTTTTGACCCGAAGGTCCTGAGTGTGACTCATAAATGAAGAACCCCAGAGGGTTAATAGACAGCAGAGGTGGGACTTTCAAGTCACAAGCAAGTCTTCAAGTCATATCCAAGTCCTCAAAGGGTTAAAGCTAAAGAGATAATTAAGTGAATAATTAAATGATGATTGTGCATTAGTGATGAACATCTGCTGTTAACAATCAACATCACTGAAGTAAAGAGAAACACAAGAACTACAACTGAATTTAGCCGCAGCCTTCAACTGAAAAAAAAAAAAGTAAAAGAAAAAAAAAACACTATGCCACCATAATTGTGGTCAGGGTTTGCTTTAAGTAGTGTCTTGACCCTTTTATTAATTCAAACCAATTTGATTCAAAACAATTGCAATATTGTTTTCGCAACAAACATGTACGCATTGCTGAATCAAACCTTGCAGTAACATCTTATCTTATGCTCTTATGCTTTTTCTGCTTATAACTCATCATGACTGAACATCATGAAATTGTGTTTATCTTTGGATAGTAGACTGTAGAGTTGTGACGTTCGCGAACGAACCGATTCTTTTGAACGGCTCATAAACATGAACGATGGGAGCCGAGTCGCGCTGGAGGGGAGCCGTTCTTTCTGTCATTCATTTTCCCTATGCGTGTTTCACACAGATGCACTCAAATAAGCACCTCCGCGAGACAGAACAGTTATAGGGGGAGGGGCGCACCCAGCGTGATGATATTAAATTTGCCCAAGGACAAAAAAAGAGAGGCAGAAAAAGCCATAAAGTAAGGAACTGCTATGTATTTATTTACATTGAATTTTGTGTTCATTTAAAACTTGTTCTTTTAAAAACATTAAAATGTTCTTTTGTGATACTGTTCTTGTATAGAAATGTTTCACTAAAAGCTGTTTTGCACAGACATTCATTGCAGCCCACTTATTGTTCATTGACTTGAAGGGGCTGATGTCCTATTTGCAAAGTTTACAGTAGTAATAGTATGTAGTATGTAGACATTTCCATTTTATTTATTCTAATTTTATCTACTTTAAATATTTTTTTGTTTTCTATCAAAATGTTCTTGTGTGATGTGATAACAATGTTCTTGTGTGGAAGTGTTTGTAGTAAAAGCTGTTTTGCACAGAAATTAATTGCAGCCAGCTTTGTTTTTGATGTTTATTTGTGAGTAGGTATTGTATGAATAACATAAGTATTGGTGTGTCATATCTGAGTTTTAATTATTTGACTACAAATCTCACCTCATCATTCCTCCCAGTGATTATTTCCAGGATAAACTGAGATGCCCCCAAGCTGGCATCTTGAAAACTGACTAAATATTTAAAAAGAGCCAAAAGAGCCGTTCTTTTGAACGGCTCTTTGAAAGGAACGGATCGTGAAGATCCGGATCCCCTCAAAGAGCCATAAATCCCATCACTAGTAGACTGACACTCAGCTATTACTGAACTGAAGTTAAAAAAAAAAAATCACAATGCTTCATTGTTGAAAGACACAAAGGGAGACAATCAGTTCAGGTTTTTAGACAAACACACTTATCACACGATCCTCAACAGTGGTGACAATTTTTCATACTGCAGTGCATGACGGGAGTTTTTACTAAGGTTTTACCCAGCATGCAACATTTTGTTGATTGTCACCACTGTTGAGAGTCATATGCTGGTTCTTGATGTCTGTGTGTGTCTACAGAGTATAGTTTTTCAAATTTTGTATGCACTTAGTAGATTTAAAATTCACTTTAATTTTTTTTCCATAGTGTTGATTTACTGGGTTGATTATGCTAAATTTAAATAGAGCTAATGTTAACTTGATTGTAATCTGACCACCTATCACATACAGATTAATTTCTTCTCTCTGCTTTACAGCACCTCATGCAATGCTACATAAGGAGATCTAACATGACAGTCAAGGGTCAAGAGCCCCACTAAAGCACACGCTGATCTCCATTATGGTTGCATCACTTTAACCAATAAAACATCAACATCTGATCCTCTGTAATTCTCAAGAACAGCAGGTGTTCATCATTAATGCACAATCATCATTTAATTAGTCACTTAATTATCTCAATAACTTTAACCCTTTGAGGACTTGGGATATGACTTGAAGACTTGCTTGTGACTTGAAAGTCCCAACTCTGGTAAAAGATGAATGTCAGTCAACAATCCAAAGAAGACTATCTCATGATGTCCAAATCAACATGAGTTATAAGCAGAAAAAGCATAAGATCATCTGTCACTACAAGGTTTGATTCAGCAATGCATACATGTTTGTTGCAAAAACAATATTGAAATTGTTTTGAATCAAATTTCTTTGAACTAGTAAAAGGGTCAAGAGACTACCTAAAGCAAACCCTGACCACAATTATGGTGACATAGTGTTTTTTTTTTCTTTTACTTTTTTTTTTTTTCAGTTGAAGGCTGTGGCTAAATTCAGTTGTAGTTCTTGTGTTTCGCTTTACTTCAGTGATGTTGATTGTTAACAGCAGAAGTTCATCACTAATGTACAATCATCATTTAATTAGTCACTTAATGATCTCATTAACTTTAACCCTTTGAGGACTTGGATATGACTTGAAGACTTGCTTGTGACTTGAAAGTCCCACCTCTGCTGTCTATTAAACGCCACTCCAATTATAAGCAGGTGATGGAGATTTTAGCGGTGATCACGGAAGCAGCTTTACTGATTAGATGCACATGATCATATCGTTCGATATATCGCCCAGCCCTATATATATCACAATTTTGAGAAAAAAAGTCAGAATGAATGGTAAGATAAAATCTGCAAATTAGGCCTACCTTTTTTTTAAAGGTAGGCCTACCTTTCTTAAAAACAAACAAACATTGTTTTTCATTGTCTAAATACTGTATATAATAAATAAATTCAGATGAGCAGTTTGTGATTTTCTGCCTTTATTGAACATTACACTGCATTTGGTCTATTTTGCAACATGATTCAATTAAAACACAGCACTATACACACATACACGCTAGAGACCTTTTACCACACAAGGCTGCATCCAGATTTATTTAATAATCCATGAAGCACTTCATCCAGTAACTTTTCTCTCCGTGACAACAAAAGCAGACTTTTATTATGTTGTTAGCAGTTAGCGGTGTAGGCGGGGAGGAGCTGAGTAAATTTATTCTGACGTCACCCAACAGCAATTCGACTAGGAGCAATTGCAATTCAGATATCTTAAAGAGCCAGTAAGATGAAAATTCTAAGCTTCCTATCACTGTTTATAAGTCCTGGACAATAGGTTTAAATCCATCCAAGGTTAAAAAAAACATTGTCATTTTGTCAAAATATCATTTTAAAATTACCTCAATTCTCAGAGATCCCCAAACGGTTCGCGCGAAGCTGTTCAAAAGATTCAGTTTCCTTAAACCCCACCTTTCGGTAGCATACTGTGTTCTGATTGGTCAACTGGCATAGTCACTTTTGATGGGTTGTTCCGCACACAACTTCATGGTAAATAATGCGTTAGCATCTTTTTTGGGTGAATTATGTCTTATTCCTCTCATCGCGAAGCAAACAGTAAAATAAAAAACTTGAACAGTCTCGCTGCTTTTTCTTCTGTGTGGGCGTATTCAAGCTTCAGTTTGAATCTGAATAGCGCGTTCAACGCGGGGGCGTGGTCACATTAGATATAATGAAGGGAGACGTGAAAAACGGACATCGCGTTGTTTTCAAATGGATTACTTTATCACAGAATATTTTCGGCAGCACTTGTTTAGTTTTAAAGTAGACATGTCAAGCTTTCTATAGATATATCTCTCATGTATCTTCGATGAGTATTCACGGAGTTACACTTCATTTTAATGACGTTGTTTGTACATGAAGATCAGCGCAGACAGGCTGCAGACAGCACACATACTGATAAGACGCTCGGGAGAAAACAAACACATAACTTCATAATCATACTTCGCGTTGTGATTCGGAGATGCTTGTTGGTCTAAATAAAGTTGGTAATGAACCATCTTTTATGGCCAAACGCTTTGAAAATCCCGCCTTGTACTCACCGAGATTAGAAAAGCAGTCATCAGTGAAATGTTGTGAACACAACAAAATGGATTTGTTGTGCTGCTCTGGTATTGTGGTAAAATGAATTTTAGCCATTGGTTCTTCTGATCTTCATTCTTTGGCAGTGAAAATAAAACAAACTTGCCTTTACAATTAAAAACACACTGTCTCCTCGACATGAGCTATCATTGGCTATCACACCAACTAGAGCGTCTGTGTGGGGGGTGGGGCAGGTCAGAGTTCCGTTTCTCCCAAGACGGTAGGCGGAGATTATTATGCAAAGTGTTCTAGTGACATACAGTACATAGAGATGGGCAAAGGATTTGAAATCTATAACGACTCGTTTCAGCGATTCAGAGTCGAATCCTTACTTTAGAAGCCAATAACTTTATAAATCGTGTACTTTTTGGTTTAATTACTTTGTACATTGTTTACACTGATGGACAGCTACATCATACACTGTAATACAGGTCATTTTTGATTTCCCATCTGTGTGGCTCTTTAAACTATAATTGTGACTAGCCGAAACTGAATTAGAGATATCTCTAATTACATTTGGGTATGTATGACGCATAGAGCCCGACCGATATGGATTTTGGGGGCCGATGCCGATGCCGATATTAACTCGAAAAGAGCCGATTTATAAGCCGATATTTTGATTTTGAAAATAAAATTTCCTCTATAATGCACTTACACAACATTCAATAGCAAAATATCTGCCTGTTCTATGTATGTGGGCTGTATAAACCATTTTCCAGAAGAGATTATGTAAAAAAAAAAAAAAGCCTTAGATTATAGTCTCAATGACTAAACAATTGCACATCAAAAGTATATATTTTTTAATGATCAAAAAAACAGTCTGATTTTAAACATTTAACACTTTTACTTTCTTCCAGTTGAAGCTGGTTTTAACAGTCTGTGTGTGTTCTGTAAATAAATTATAATACTAAAGTTAAAGTATTTGCAGAAGTAGTCCCACACTTTGCTGCTACAGCATTCACCTTTTTCAGCCATCTGTAGGGCAGAAAGAGAGACAGAGAAAGAATAAGCATGTGTATTAATAATATCACCATGTATCATTACTCGTGTCATCATTAGAATTAGAATTATAATAAACAGGGATCTCCTACATAGGCAAAATTAAGAAATATATATATTTTTTATTTGTCAACCAATAGGTATTACCTATTACCTACTTCTATTTAACAATATTACAACATTTTCCTGTTATGTCTTTAAAGCTGCTTTGAAACAATCTGTAAAAAATAAAAATAAATTTAAAAAAAGCGCTTGTTCAGCTCACATTTATTTACATGTCCCCTCTGGTTAATCATTTCTGACGCACCTAGTCGAAGTTGAATGGTTAACGTTAGTGTAATGAACACACCGCTGTCAATTTTGAGAAGAACCACCTTCAATCAAGTTAATAGCAAGCATTTAAGGGGCCTGCTAAAAAGGAAGCTATATTAGCGTTAGAATAACATAAGGCTGTAGCTATCGAATATTTTAGTAATCGAGTCTATGATAGGCTTTTGTACATTCTGCTGAACAACAGTCTTTAACTGGACTTTTATTTTGACGGGTTGGCGTACATTTACAGTTCTGTGTATGTGATGTGATGCTGCTTTTACTTAAATCAAACGGTCAAATGCTCATGAAGTGACTGTCAGAGCAGTTCTGGAGATGTTGTTCATGTGTTCACGTGCTTATTTAGTGAGACAGCAGACGCTGAATTCACCGCGAGCTTAATGCGCGCTTACGTGTGTTTAATGAATGAAGAGGCGCTTCTGCGCCATTCATTAACAGAGACACGCAGAACATGCAGGATTCATATTTAAAAAGACTATTCCGGCTTAATACTTACAGATATTCGTCCATATCGTGATTTGATGTAAGTGCAATGACCTATTTTTAATGAATTCATTCAATAACATAACAGCTGTTGTTTTTTCGAGGCACGCTGTACATAACTTCTAGTCATTGCCCCCCTGCCACAGTTACCCGGTCATTATGTGGGAAACACTGCAGATATATTTAGAATAAGTTAAACGATAACGTTATAGTTTGACCTCTTATTAACGTTCGCACTCTTCCACTGATAAACATGGTATTAGCTCTGTGGCTAATCTAATATAGCAATGCATTAGCGGCTGTAAGTGATGTTACAGAATATTTATAAGTGATAATGATAGGACCGTTAGCTAGAACTACCACATCATTGTATATACAGTGTATGAACTAAATCATTACACATGAAGAACGACAGACTCACCATCAAAACAGAAAAAAAATCTCTGTGGCTGGCTTGGCTGATCGCTTTCTTCGCTAGTGGATTTCTGGCGCTGTTGTCAACTCTGGAGCTGCAGAGCTCCCTCTGGTGGGTAAACTATGCAACACTCATAATATGAGTAAAGCATGAGACTGTTTCTCATGTTTCATCGGCCGTTATAAACGCCGATGCCGATTTAAACGCAATAAGCTCATATCGGCCGGCCGATATATCGGTCGGGCTCTAATGACGCATCTATTGAAGATACCTATAAAGTAATTACAGATATCTTTTTTGACTAGTTTTAAAGTTTTGACTAGTCATAAAGTATTTAGAGATATCTCTAATCCGATTTCTTTCTAGTGCAATTATAATATCATTATGACTAGTCGAATTGTAATTATGACTATCCGAATTACAATTGTGACTATCCGAAATTATATTTATGGATAGTCAAACCAAGTTTTAAATGCTAAAACGGCTTGCGATATGTGCCAGCATTTATCCCAATGCGTGACACTATAGATTCAGACCATAGCGGTGGAACTGTATGTATGTATGTATGTATGTATGAATGAACAATGAATAAGTAAAATAAATAAATATTTTCTTAAATAGGCTATTGTTGTGTTTCATTGCAGCTTGTAATTAGTAACCTGCCAAATGCACAGATGGCATTTCTCAGTCAGTTTAGGCTACTACTCCAGAGCAGGGGCGAGGCTACATAAGGGCCAGTGTGGCACTGGCCCACTCAGTTTGATGGCTGGCCCACCCAATCAGTACAGACAAAAAAAAAAAAAAAAAAAAATGTGGGAGAGCAGAAAAAAAATCATGCATATGTGACAATAATAATCACTTAAACATGTACAAGAAGTTTCATAAAAAAAAAAAAAAACAATTATTGTAGAGCGAAAACCTTTTCATATAATTGCCTTACTGCAACAGCCAATCAATAAGCTTAGTAGTACTGTTTAGCCAATCGCATATTGTTGGGGGGATGGGAAGATAAGTTTACGACTGCTAGTGAAATAAACTTTTAACACGCATGACTCGAGACGAGCATGTCGAAACAGACATCTTGAATTAAATATTTTAAAAAACCAAGAACAGAACCTGAAACATTTGATGACGATGACAGTGCAGACACCTCAAGTCACCAGCAGTCCACCACATCATCTCTTCAAACCACCAGCAGCTCCTCCTCTCAACCCGGGCTAATCGTAGAGAAAAGCAACATACCAGCCGATTTATCCACACTTGATAAACCACCTGCTCAGCCCCATTTACACAAGTTTCCGCACACAACAATAAACTGCAAGTCTAGAAATTTTGCTGCTAAGTGGTACACAAAGTTTCCATTTCTAGAGTACAGCATAAAAGTAATGCCGTGTACTGCAAGATGTGTCGTCATTTTAATGACACTATGTTTGAGGGAGTGTTTAAAGATGGGTACCGTGATTGGAAACACATCACGCAGGCTTGTGAGCGGCACCAAATGAGTAAGCAACATCTGATCGCTTTCGAAAAGTATAACGCCTATAGAGCCTGTCAGAAATCTGGCCGTGGCACAGTAGTGAACCAGTTGAGTCATTCGTACAATGAAATCAGAAACATTTAAAGGTAATTTTGGACATTGTGTTGTTTTGCGCCAAAAAAAAACATACCACTACGTGGACACAAAGAGAGTGAAGATGCTTTGAACCAAGGCAACTTTTTAGAACTGTTCAAGTTCATTTCCAAATACGATCCCCAGACAAGGGCACAACTTGAGAAGATGCCTAAAAATGCCACTTTAATTAGCTCTGATACGAAGAATGATTTGCTGGAGGCAGCCGCTGCTTTACTACTGCGTAAAAATTAAATGAAACGCCAGGCACTTTCTTTGCACTGATTGCTGATGAGTACAAAGATGAATCAAAACAAGAACTGATTGCGGTGTGTATCCGGTATATTCACTGGGGAATGATAAAGGAAAGAGCTGTTGGTTTTGTGGCCACCGCAGACATGACTGCAGCTGTCATCTCAAAATAGATTCTCTAAGTCATTGAGTCACTACAGCTTGACCCGTCTCTGTTTGTAGGATTCAGCTTCGATGGGGCCTCTGTTATGTCAGGAAATATGGGAGGAGTGCATGTTCTTTTGAAACAGACTTTCCCTATGTGCACTGTAGTTCTCATCGCCTAAATTTGGTTCTGGCATCAGCATCAAAAGTTTCCATTCAAGTAAGCACATTTTTTGATACACTGAATTCTTTACATGCATTCATGACGGGAAGCATCTGCCACGCCAGCTTTATGGAAATATAGAAACAACTTCATCCAAGTCGACAGTGTCTTGAGCTTGAACGATCCATTGACATTCGATGGAGTTCTAAATCAGGATCTGTAAGCAAGGTGCTTTTTTTATTTGATTGTATTTTAGAATTACTTACTGAATGTACTGGAAGTAGCCACAGCTATACCAAAATCAAAGCACAGGGCCTTCTACAACAGATCCAAACGAAGAGGTTTCTTTTTTGTTAGTCACATTTGGGATTTTTGAGTGCAGTGACTTTGCCACAAAAGGACTGCAAAACCCGACTCCGACTCTGTGCATTTCAGACTGTATTCACCTTGTTGATGGCCTAAAAGATGCATTTTCTGTCTTAAGAGAGAATTCACAGTGCAACTTTGAGAAAGTGCTGAAACTCACAGATGAGTTAATGACTAAACATGAAATTACAAACTTGGATGTTACCTTCAGACAAAGGAAGTTGCCTGCTAGGCTCAATGACTGGGTGTGTCAAATCTTGGAAGAAATACGATTGTGAGGAACAATGATGACTTACGGCGCTTATTGAATGAGATACTGGATCGCCAGCTGACTGAGCCAAGGAGCCGTTTTCATGAAGACCAGTATGGGATAATGAAAGCAGCAGTGGCATGTCAATTGCAGTCTGGGACATTTGCTGACTAACACTTGCTTGAAACAACAAGTCTACATTATAGCATAAAGATTGCGGAAGCTGAGCTGACTGTCTTTACACATCAGATGCGTAGGAAAGCTGAGGGAGGACAGACGTTCCCTTTACTAATGGAAGTCTTAGACTGTTGCCCTTCTGATATATTTCCAAACATGAATTAACTTCTACGAATAATAATCACCCTCCCTATGTCTTCACATAGTGCTGAGCGCCTATTCTCCACTACTGGCAGGCAGTGGTGGACAGTAACGGAGTAGCTTTACTTCGTTACTGTACTTAAGTACATTTTTCAAGTATCTGTACTTTACTGGAGTAGTTTTATTTCGAGTAACTTTTACTTTTACTTCATTACATTCCAAAGCATAAAATCGTACTTTTTACTTCACTACATTTCATAAAACACATCGTTACTCCCTAATATATCACGTGCTCCGACACGCAGAAGCGGTGTCTGATTCATCATGAACGAACTGAGTCTTTTCAAAATATACTTTTAAATCGGATCGCGAATCGCACCAAACGAATTAGAATGATCCGATTGCAGCTGTTCTGGAGTCGACCACTCACTGATTCAAATGAACCGTTTAGTGCGAGTCAGTAAGAACCGGGAGATCTTGTGAGCGCGCGTGCATCTGATGTTGCTAAAAGTAAGTTATTAATGTCGAAATTTAGGATTAATTATTGTAACTGAAAATCATATTTAGGTCAAAATTGTCAGTTGTTTGGGAACTAAATCCGCTGTAAAGAGTGATCTGTTTAAGCCCACTGAAATGCTCGAGTGCAGACGATGCAGACACATCAATCAGCGTCTCTGGGTTTTAGGTAAAAAAAAAAAAAAACACACACATTAAACTAACACAGTTTAAGTAAAATAACTCGTGCATGTTCAAATTCCCCTCTGCCGTAATATTAACAGTTTTATTAAAATGCTACTATGTGACGTCTGTTTTTATATTGTTTGTCAACAGTAACGTTATATTGTTTGGATTAACTAGACGAGTAGACAGACATGAATGTTTATTAATAACCGTACTGAAAATAAGTAAATATTGTTAGCTGATGCTAACTGTCTACCTAACAAACTTGAGGTAATTTTTTTTATAAATAATGTCCAAATATTTTTATTCAACCACCTATATATATATATATATATACATATACATATATATATATATATATATTGTATGTGTATATATATATATATATATATATATATATATATATATATATATATATATTACATCTAGATACAAAAGAAAGGATGTGATGTTCAGAGCATGGTAACTACAGTAGTTATCAAAGAGGGGAAGAGATGCACCACGTTTGGCCAGGGGTGTTTTTACACCACAGACAAGATTTGAGAAGAAAAAAATCATTATGAAAATATAATTATATTTTCCTTAAAATGTTCTTCCTTACTTCAGGCCTTATTATCATGTCATATATTACTGTGATGTTCTGTAAAACAACAAACTTTAAAATACTTTTTCTTACTGGTGAAAATCACATGGTCATCTCTGTTTTCTCTCAGGTACATCACAGTGTAAGCTTCACATTGAACATTACTCTCGTCAGCGTAGTCCATATCAAAAACAAAAATATATCTTGACTCCATATAGTGGTTATTTTGGAAAAAATCCCAGGTATTTTGAGCAGTATGATTATTAAAAAAATATATGTGCTAGTATAAAATTAAATTAAGTAGCCTATATAAAATTTCAAACATCTATCTTTCAGTACTTTTTTACTTAAGTACATAAAAAATTGAGTACTTTTGTACTTTCACTTGAGTAAAATTGAAAAAGGAGTACTTTTACTTTTACTGGAGTAATATTTTACTATACGTATCTGTACTTTTACTCAAGTACTTGATTTGTGTACTTCGTCCACCACTGCTGGCAGGATTAAAACATTAATGCGATCATCAATGGCAACTTCTCGCCTAAGCACCTCGTCTTACTTTCTCATGAGCATGAGATTACTGAGTCATTGGACTACGATGAAAGTATTGCGTGTTATATTTCGCAATAATTATAAGTTGTTATACAGCAGCACATATTCTATATTTGTCTTCCTTGCAATAGGCATTGTAGCTGCTTGTTATAAATTAATTTTGTTGTATATTCATGAATTTGTTGGCTAACAATAAATCACATTTAACTTATCTTGACTGTCAAGTGATTTTTAGAGCCCGACCGATATATCGGCCGGCCGATATTATCGGCCGATATGAGCTTATTGCGTTTAAATCGGCATCGGCGTTTATAACGGCCGATGAAACATGAGAAACAGTCTCATGCTTTACTCATATTATGAGTGTTGCATAGTTTACCCACCAGAGGGAGCTCTGCAGCTCCAGAGTTGACAAAAGCGCCAGAAATCCACTAGCGAAGAAAGCGATCAGCCAAGCCAGCCACGGAGATTTTTTTTCTGTTTTGATGGTGAGTCTGTCGTTCTTCATGTGTAATGATTTAGTTCATACACTGTATATACAATGATGTGGTAGTTCTAGCTAACGGTCCTATCATTATCACTTATAAATATTCTGTAACATCACTTACAGCCGCTAATGCATTGCTATATTAGATTAGCCACAGAGCTAATACCATGTTTATCAGTGGAAGAGTGCGAACGTTAATAAGAGGTCAAACTATAACATTATCGTTTAACTTATTCTAAATATATCTGCAGTGTTTCCCACATAATGACCGGGTAACTGTGGCAGGGGGGCAATGACTAGAAGTTATGTACAGCGTGCCTCGAAAAAACAACAGCTGTTATGTTATTGAATGAATTCATTAAAAATAGGTCATTGCACTTACATCAAATCACGATATGGACGAATATCTGTAAGTATTAAGCCGGAATAGTCTTTTTAAATATGAATCCTGCATGTTCTGCGTGTCTCTGTTAATGAATGGCGCAGAAGCGCCTCTTCATTCATTAAACACACGTAAGCGCGCATTAAGCTCGCGGTGAATTCAGCGTCTGCTGTCTCACTAAATAATCACGTGAACACATGAACAACATCTCCAGAACTGCTCTGACAGTCACTTCATGAGCATTTGACCGTTTGATTTAAGTAAAAGCAGCATCACATCACATACACAGAACTGTAAATGTACGCCAACCCGTCAAAATAAAAGTCCAGTTAAAGACTGTTGTTCAGCAGAATGTACAAAAGCCTATCATAGACTCGATTACTAAAATATTCGATAGCTACAGCCTTATGTTATTCTAACGCTAATATAGCTTCCTTTTTAGCAGGCCCCTTAAATGCTTGCTATTAACTTGATTGAAGGTGGTTCTTCTCAAAATTGACAGCGGTGTGTTCATTACACTAACGTTAACCATTCAACTTCGACTAGGTGCGTCAGAAATGATTAACCAGAGGGGACATGTAAATAAATGTGAGCTGAACAAGCGCTTTTTTTAAATTTATTTTTATTTTTTACAGATTGTTTCAAAGCAGCTTTAAAGACATAACAGGAAAATGTTGTAATATTGTTAAATAGAAGTAGGTAATAGGTAATACCTATTGGTTGACAAATAAAAAATATATATATTTCTCATTTTTGCCTATGTAGGAGATCCCTGTTTATTATAATTCTAATTCTAATGATGACACGAGTAATGATACATGGTGATATTATTAATACACATGCTTATTCTTTCTCTGTCTCTCTTTCTGCCCTACAGATGGCTGAAAAAGGTGAATGCTGTAGCAGCAAAGTGTGGGACTACTTCTGCAAATACTTTAACTTTAGTATTATAATTTATTTACAGAACACACACAGACTGTTAAAACCAGCTTCAACTGGAAGAAAGTAAAAGTGTTAAATGTTTAAAATCAGACTGTTTTTTTGATCATTAAAAAATATATACTTTTGATGTGCAATTGTTTAGTCATTGAGACTATAATCTAAGGCTTTTTTTTTTTTTTACATAATCTCTTCTGGAAAATGGTTTATACAGCCCACATACATAGAACAGGCAGATATTTTGCTATTGAATGTTGTGTAAGTGCATTATAGAGGAAATTTTATTTTCAAAATCAAAATATCGGCTTATAAATCGGCTCTTTTCGAGTTAATATCGGCATCGGCATCGGCATCGGCCCCCAAAAATCCATATCGGTCGGGCTCTAGTGATTTTATCCCATAATGTAAAATTTGTGTCATTTGAGAGTAGTCATTGAGGTCCACCCTATTCCACCAAGGTCCACTCAGTTTAAAATTTCTGACCTTGCCATTGCTCCAGAGAGTCATAAATTTAAAACTGCATTAGTACACTAGGTTATAAAAAATTCCCCTAATGCCCCCCAAAACCAGTGAGCATCGGTCACTTACCGAATGTGTCGTGTTCTCCCGGCTCAAGCCAGCAGCCATGAAATGAGATGACTGAAACAGCACAAAACACAGATCAAGTGCCGCCATCACGTGGTTAAAGGACAAAACCTGTTTGCTCTATTACTTATTAGCTCTCAGTTACTACCTATGGTAAAATAGACCTTTGAACTATGACAACATGTAGGCCTATTGGAAGCTTTTATCATTGTTATCATTATTTAGTGATTTAAAAAATAAAGTATTCAAAATGTACATATTTTTATAATGAATTTTATAATCAATTTAGAATGTTCATCTGAAGGCTTTCCAACCCTCATCACTGTTTTAAACATTGAGGTGTGGGTGCTGTTATTGATCAATGTTTTTATGTCTCAGACCACTGGGATCTGTTTTTTTCTGTGTTCTGATTGGTCCTCTCTGCTCTGGTGACGCAAAATAAATAAATAAATAAATAAATAAAAAGGCAAATTGCAATGACCTTAACCTCTCCAGAGTGGTATTCAAGGCTAAGTGTATCCAAATCTGAATCATGTTCGACTTGTTGTACGACTTTTGGCCAAGATCTTACAAGAGTTCACGGAAACCTTTGCAGTTTACATAAAAAAAAATATATATATATTAATAATTATATATTACTTAGAATTTGGTAGCAAAACATAAAGTGTTGCACTTTTATTGGTGCAAAGATGATTGTTTATTTTGTACATGTGCAACTGGTTTTTTTTTTATCACTTCATTAGAAGCACCACAAGTGTTTAATCTAAACAGACATTTAGGAGTTTATTTTAAAATGCAAAGTATAGAAAATAAAAATAAAGCTCTGTAAACACTTGCATTTTAACAACACTATAATGTGTCCCCTCAGATAGTGAAAAGACCACACACACTTGTGGTCTTCACCCCCACTTGAACACTTGGGCCAAATACAGGAAATACGTCATGTAAGTAGACAAGTGGTCAAGTGCAAGGACCACAAGTGTGTGTGTTTAGACAAGCCCATTAATGTCAACATCACAGAGTCACAAAATAATAACATAAAAAATGATCAAGTTTTTTATAAAATGTCACGCCGAAATGTTAAAATTAAGTAGGTTAATAATACGGAATGAATACACAATCTGAACATTAAAATCTCTCCCTGAATTCACATCTACATGTGTGCAGAACATTAAGGGTCAATTTTGCTGATACTCTCTACAGGATGTGGTGTACTGGAACTCAACAAAAAACATAAAGTGCAGTCAGAGAATTAATGTATGTGGTCAAGTCAGTTCTTCAGAGTTCCCTATTCAATTTCTTTTGAGAAGTTTGGAAATGAAAGAAAGGTTTTTGTTAATGCCACAGTGAACAGAAGATACTGAAGATCAACCACAAGAACCAAGACGATCTGCAGACATTGCAGTTAGATCAGAAAAAATGATCCTTATCTTGATGATTTCCTCAGATCAATGGATTTCTAAGTAAAAAGAGTGAGAAATGAGAAGCAAAATGAAGAACTGAAAAATACCATACCACAAAAAAAAGGCCTGTCAAGGTTTTTTTTTTTTTTTTTTTTTTAACAAGCTTGTAGGTTTAGTTTAGAAGAAATTGTTTTTTACCTGCTAACATGACTGACTTCTCCTCAAAACCACTCTAACCTCTTAAGACCCTGCATCCTCACATGAGAACATTATAATTTAGTGAATTTCTCTGAGATTGTACATGCTACAGTTTTAGTCTGGATGTCCTGTACAGAGCACATTCAGGGCTTTTCAGAGATACCAAATGTTTGGATGTTTCACCATGACCACTCCCTCTACTTGGTCTTCAAAAATGTCTGAAATTAATTTCACTTTTTTCATAATTTACTTTTTTTTTGTTATGTAAAATTGTTTTGAAGTAACCATTTTAAATGTCTCTTTATTATTTATCGTTTTATAATTGTATTTAATTACATTTTAAAACTTGAAATACATAGATTGTTTAAAATGTATATTAAAAAGTTATTTATTTATTTACCCGCAGTTTTATGTTTTAATTATTAAATTGTTAACCCTCTGGGGTTCTTCTGTCATTTATGACCCGAAATTTTTTTTTTAAAAAAATGTTACAAATCGTAGCTTCATCGGAATGGTCCGAAACTTGGTGACTTTTTTGGTACTTGGTATATGAACACCCCAAAAAATTGGGGACAGGATTTTAAAAGTCTAAGTGGTCGTAAAAAAAATAGTCACACTCAGGGTCTTCGGGTCAAAAATGACCCGCCATAGGAAATGAATGGGAAATTTGCAAAAATATGAAAATACTGAGTTTTTTTGTGTGTACAATCTACAAATCAGCCACGATGCAGAAAAAAAGCATACAACAGTGAAGGGGTGAATCTCTAAAACATCAAGAGTGCAAAACAGACAAAAAAATTCTCACACACACACACACACACTTATACACACAAAAACACACACAAATGAAAGTATCATTGCAAAAGCTAATTTTGGGAAATGTGTGAAATAAAAGAAATTATTCATCAATGTAAGAAATAAAGTGCACAGCAGTAAAAGCATGAGGCTGTAAGCCATCAAGGTTGCAAAATAGACACACTCACTCACACACACACACACACACACACACACACACACACATAGGGAAATATGAGACTGGTGAAACTGTAACAGAGATATGTGAGAAAATGTGAAATAAAATCAATGAATCAAATAAAGGGGAGACATTGGATCCAAAATGCAAAAGTCACACACCATGTCTCTCTCTTGAACACACACACACACACAAACACACACACACAAGCACGTGTGCACGCACGCACGCACACACGCACAAACAGAGTAAGGTCAAAGGATGGAATTCTTCCCTAGTAACCTCCAGGCCTATTCGAGCGACCCAGGCCCAGCGTGACACTTTTTTATTTTTCTATTTTCCATTTACATGTACTGTTTGAAAATGATTATACGTTTGCTGTTATTTTTGTTTTTTGTTCATAATTGCTGTTGGCAATTTTGAAGAGTTACTGTTCATTGAATTGCAAAAAATAATTTTAATGGAAATGTTTATAATAAAAGGTAAATAAAAATATGTTATGATTTAAATAATGTAATTTTTTTTATTAAGTTAGAATTAAAACAATGGGTAACAAAATGCTTTCCATTTGTTCTCTTTCTAGTGCAATGTTCAGGTTTGACTGTATTATAAAGTAAAACTGGCACTTGAAATTACCATTTAAATCAACCAAACAAAAAAAAAAAAAAAAACTTGACACAAATAGTCTTTGAGAATCTGTGATTATATATTAAAATCCACAACCTGAAATAAATAGGCAAATATGTGCAAAAATCACTAGAATTCACAAGCCTTTCTACAGAGAGCTGTACATTCTCTATAGTGGTAAAAATGTGCTATTGCATGATAAAAATGCTTAATTTGTCCACCAGATGGCACCAATCTAATTTCAAAAATTGTTTTCTATAGGCCTTGGCTGTACTTTAAAATAAAATACAGCATTAATAAAAATAAAAATACATATATATATAAATTTTCTATTATATTCAATGGGAAAAAATGGATCATAATTATTGCATAAAAATTCATTATTATCATAAAATTCTCTCAAAACACCAAAAAAGAAAGAAAAAATATTATTGAACAAAAATACATTTGATTGATTTTACTGAAAAAAAGTATACCTGAATCCCGGCCTCTGGGTCATTTTTGACCCGAAGGTCCTGAGTGTGACTCATAAATGAAGAACCCCAGAGGGTTAAATAGTGTCACTTCCAGTTTTCCAGTAAAAAAAAAAAAATGGTTGGTTTGTTTATTGCAAAAGTAACATTCAAAATGGGATTGTAATATTCTGCCTTTTGAAATGTTAACAGGTCCATGCTGTTGACATACAATGTAGTTACAATTAAACAGGCACCACTGACATTAACCAGCTGTACAGACAGACACATTTACTGTATATTGTATATATGTATATTGTATTACTACATACTAATAAAAAACTGCTGTCTTACACGAAGAAATTCCACTGAGCATTCTGTGGCATTCAGATAAATGTTATATGCAACAAACTAAAATAGCACAAGTGAGCACAGTGTGAAGCCATTTGAAAATAAAATATGTTATTTACTGGCAAGCGGCACAAATATATTTTGTGTAATTTCTACAAAATAAGGGTTTATACTTTTTACTGTTAAAAACATTATAGCTCAAGGTGTTTTAGACACAGTTAAACAGTTCCACAGGAAACTGTGGACTTCCGTAACAAAACACTGTGAAGACGGTGTTAGCGTGTCTGCATGCGAAAGAAATGGTCTGTGAGAGAAAAAGAGTGTGGATAAGAGTGTGAATATTCCAGCTTTCATTAGAAATATTACTTTAGAGTCAAATTTTCATTAATATGCTATATAAACCAAAATGTGTAATATTGGACTGAAAACAGTGATATGAGAGAAACATAACATTTTGTCTACATAACAAGGCCTTTTTTTTTTCTTTTTTTTTTTACTGAAGGTATAATTCCAGCATGGTATCTTTGTGTTCTATTTGAAATAGATGCTTGATGTTAGTTCCTTAAGCTCTTCCTAATTAGTTATTCATTTGACTCATGTTAAACTAATGAGCTACACCCTGCTGAAAAAGTAAATAAATAAATAATAAGAAGAAGAAGAAACTTATTAAGGAACCACAACTAGATCCTAGTGAACTGGCAAATTACAGACCCATTTCAAATCTTCCATTTATGTCTAAAATTTTAGAAAAAGTTTTGTCCGCTCAATTGTGCTCCTTCCTGCAAAAAAAAAGATCTCTATGATGAATTTCTGTCAGGTTTCAGGCCCCATCATAGCACAGAAACTGCACTTGTTAAAATTACAAATGACTTGCTTCTTGCATCAGACCAAGGCTGCATCTCATTGCTAGTTTTACTTGATCTTAGTGCTGCGTTCGACACCATAGATCACGACATATACTCATAGATAGATTACAAAACTATACAGGTATTCAAGGACAGCCTTTAAGATGGTTTAGATCCTGCCTGTCCGATTGCTACCACTTTGTTTATTTAAATGGGAAGTCATCTCATTTATCACCAGTAAAATATGGAGTGCCACCAGGATTTGTCCTAGGTCCTCTGCTATTTTCAATATACATGTTGCCCCTTTGTAATATCATTAGAAAATACGGAATTAGTTTCCACTGTTATGCTGATGATACTTAACTATATATCTCAACGAGACCAGATGAAACTTCTAAATTATCTAAGCTAACAGAGTGTGTTAAAAATGTAAAACATTGGATGACCAATAATTTTCTCCTATTAAAATTCAGATAAGACAGAGATATTAATTATTGGACCAAAAAACACTACACAGAATCTCGTAGATTACAATTTGCAATTAGACGGATGTACTGTTACTTCCTCTACTGTCAAAAATCTGGGTGTTATATTAGACAGTAACTTGTCTTTTGAAAATCATATTTCCCATGTTACAAAAACTGCATTCTTCCATCTTAGAAACATTGCCAAGCTACAAAACATGTTACCTGTTTCTGATGCAGAAAAGCTAGTTCATGCATTCATGACCTCTAGACTGGACTATTGTAATGCACTGCTAGGTGGTTGTCCTGCATCCTCGATAAACAAGTTACAGGTAGTCTGGGTTAATCTGGGTTATATGAAGCGACGGGAACACTTTTTGTAAGTAAAGAAAGCAAAAATAACGACTTAATTCAATAATTCCTTCTGTTTCTCCGCGCCACAAGGATGTGCTGTTTCTACGTGAATTTAGCTTTGATTTTAAATAAAACAGCGCATCCTTGTGGCGCGGAGAAACAGAAGAGCACACGCAGCACGGTGATACCAGAGACTAATATGTCGAGAAGTTTCACTCTCACTACACTTCCGGCTTCTGAACTGGTTGCAGTTCCACTCTGATTCCATATGAGGGCGCTCACAGGACGAGTGCAGAATGAATGGAGGTCAATGGCGGTATACCCCTCAAAATCCACTTTTCTCAGGATATATTTTTTTGTCTAGTAATTTGAATGTTGTATTCGAAAGGAGATTACACATGGCTGGGTGTTAGACTTTTTAGAGTCACTTATTTGCTTTAAAAAGTCTTTTAAAATGTCAATGACATCATACACATCGTACGACCAGAGATACTGCTTTACGGCAATCCTTCAGTCACTTTGGTGCTTTTTTTTGGACATTAGCCAACTTGGCATTTGGTCAACTTTCGCTCCCATGTGAACCACCATAAATTCAGGTAGGATTTGACAATTAACACAGTCCACATGGGTTACCTTTTTTTGTCCTTGGGAAATGAGAAATAGGACAACCCTTGCCCACTATTAGAACAATTAATCATTGCACACCTGCGAGGCATTTTTTTCCTTTTTCAATTTTTATTGATATTTAGCACTATTGAGCGTGAAATTTGTTTGTGTTTTTTTAAGGTGGCAATACTATACCATATGTATCCGGTATTTCTTAACACAAGAATAACACAACAAGTACTCAAATTCAATTTATTTTCCGTGTAAATTTCACAGTACATACATAACAATAGGCAGATAAAAGTGCCAGCAACCAAAAAAAAAGTTGCTGCATTGAAAAGAAAAACTTGGGTGAAAAAGTCCGCCTTAACATTCTGATCCCGCTGATTCTGATTCGGATGCCATCAAGCGGTATCTCTGGTCGTAATCAGTCCTTCACTGACCAATCAGCGTTCATTAGCAGAATGCTAGCATGTTATGGGCAACAACAACTCAACCTGTAAGAAATCGAAAGGACATAAGTACTCGTTCATTCAACTTTTGACCTATAACCCATGTTGAACTTGCAAAACCTACAATTAGATCTGAGATTTCTCAACGGCAATCGGGTGAAAGGGACATATTTAGCCGTCCAGCCCCATAAACTCCCATTGATTTTGCACTCATGGCGATTGCCCCCAGTGGAACTCTGGTGGAACTGCAACCAAAATTCGGTACAATAGGACTTAATAGGGAGTGGGAAGGCTCTCCGTAGACGGGCTCTGGTGATACGGAGTGACACAGAGGAGACGGTTGACAAGGCTAAGTGTATCCCATCATGCATCATGTTCTGGAAATAAATCAAGACTTTTGGCCGAGATCTCACGAGAGTTCACAGAAACCTTTGCAGTTATTAATAATTATATATTTCTTAGAATTTGGTAGCAAAACATAAAGTGTTGCACCTTTATTGGTGCAAAGATAATTGTTTATTTTGTACATTTGCAACTGTTTTTATCACTTCATTAGAAGCACCACAAGTATTTCATCTGAACAGACATTTAGAAGTTTATTTTAAAATGCAAAGTATAGAAAATCAAAATAAAGCTCTGTAAACACTTGCATTTTAACAACACTATAATGTGTCCAATCAGATAGTGAAAAGACCACACACACTTGTGGTCTTCACCCCCACTTGAATACTTGGGCCAAATACAGGAAATACGTCATGTAAGTAGACAAGTGGTCAAGTGCAAGGACCGCAAGTGTGTGTGTTCAGACAAGCCCATTAATGTCAACATCAGTGAATCACAAAATAATAACATAAAAAATTATCAAGTTTTTTTATAAAATGTCACGCCAACATGTTAAAATTAAGTACGTTTCTAACATGGAATGAATACACAATCTGAACATTAAAATCTCTCCCTGAATTCACATTCACATGTGTGCAGAACATTAAGGGTCAATTTGCTGATACTCTCTACAGGACGTGGTGTACTGGAACTCAACAAAAAACATAAAGTGCAGGCAGTATGATATGAGAAGTGAAATAACTATACAAACCCAGACAACAAGAATTAATGTATGTGGTCAAGTCAGTTCTTCAGAGTTCCCTATTCAATTTCTTTTGAGAAGTTTGGAAATGAAAGAAAGGTTTTTGTTAATGCCACAGTGAACAGAAGATACTGTAGATCAACCAAAAGAACCAAGATGATCTGCAGACATTGCAGTTAGATCAGAAAAAAATGATTATCCTTATCTTGATGATTTCCTCAGATCATTGGATTTCTAAGTAAAAAGAGTGAGAAATGAGAAGCAAAATGAAGAACTGAAAAATACCATACCACCAAAAATTAGCCTGTTAAGTTTTTTTTTTTTTTTCTTCTTTTTTTTTTTTACAAGCTTGTAGGTTTAGTATAGAAGAAATGATTTTTTTACCTGCTAACATGACTGACTTCTCCTCAAAACCACTTTAACCTCTTAAGACCCTGCATCTTCAGATGAGGACATTATATTTTAGTGAATTTCTCTGAGATTGTACATGCTACAGTTTTAGTCTGGATGTCCTGTACAGAGCACATTCAGGGCTTTTCAGAGATACCAAATGATTGGATGTTTCACCATGACCACTCCCTCTACTTGGTCTTCAAAAAATTCTGAAATTAATTTAGTGACACTCTTATGGAAATATGGACACTCTTATGGACACTCTTAATAAAAAATATTTTTTTATTGTGTGTCATAAATCAACATCTCAGGAAAGTGTTATGGGGTTTCAAACCAAAATATGACTTTCTGTTACGAAACAGGATGTTGATTTCATACATGTCCTCATATGAGGACACTGGGACTAAAAGCATGTTTATTACACATTTTGGGAGACATAACAAATGAATAGAGAAAAATTATATTTCAATATTCTATGAAATATTATATGTTATCATTTATTATTTATTTACTTTTTTCAATACATGTTGCCCCCAAAACACATTAATATGCAAATTAGATTTAGTTTATATTTACATTGTATATAATGAGAAAACCCGTTTATTTATTTTTTTCAGAAAGAAAAATGGTATACTGAATCATTCTGTTATAACAGTTGAGAATCATCTTCATACAAAGTTTGGTAAAAAAAATAAAAAAATAAAAAATAATTATCTTGAAAACTAAAAATGTATTGGTGATTTAAAAAAATCTATTGTTCCCTTTCAGTCGGTCACGTTCGACGTTACGAATGGGATCTTGCCCGAGAGCCCAATCACCTTCGAGTGGTACAAAACGAGCCAATGGTACACAAAGTACCTTGGTCTGCGGAATTTGCATCGCGAGCTCCGCCCCGCAGAGCGGGTATATAAGGAGCAACGCGAGCAACTCGCATTCAAGCTTTCGCTTCGGAGCCGAGCACATCGCTTGCTGCAATCACCGGAGTGTCACAAGCAAGAGCTGGTGTTGGTGTGACGGCGCGATTCAGCGGTTCGTCTGGGTTTCCTGCGACAGCTCCCGCGTTCCCCTGAGCGCTTCAACACCTCTGAAAGAGCAAATTTTCTTTCACAAAAGAGGTATGGGCCGATTTGCGTCTTTTTAAAGATGTCATTTCACCCGTGTGTTTCTGGGTGCGGTCGATATATCGCTCCTCGTGACGGTCACGATCGCTGTGTCACGTGTCTGGGCTTCCAGCACGCTGAGACTGCGTTCGTTGATGGCTCATGTCCTCTTTGCGGGGACATGACCATCTCGGCGTTGAGATCGAGACTCGATTACCTTAAAAGGTATAGAGTCCCCTCTGCCACACCCTGTTCTAGCTCTTCTTCTCGTGAGAGGGCTAATTCGGCTGGTGGCCAGGGTGAACTGAGGGTTACTGTGTGGGCTTCCCCGACGAGCGAACCTCCTCGGGCCACACCCCCCTCACATACGCCGCAGCTGGTTGAGTTTCCGGATGAGTTTGTTGGACCCTCTCAGGCTCCTGACATCTCATTCGGGGCTCGCGAAGAGGACCGTATGTCGATCGCCGCATCACAAGGCGGGCTTGAGTCATCGGGAGATGAGGTCTCCCAGGATGGCCTCTTCGGCGACGTGGTAAAGAGCTTTGCCCAGCAGTTCTCTGCCGCCCAGAAGCAGTCCGAGGCCATCAGACACATCCTGCCCCGGCGGCCCTCTGCTGCTTCCACCCTGCCGCCGGCGCAACCGCCTCAGCCTGCTCGTCGCCGAGGGCGCCCCCCTGCAGCCTCCTCCACTCCTGCTCGGCCACAGCAGCAGCCTTCACCCCGGCCGCAGCGAGGAGATGGCCGCAGAAGGGCGGCGCAACCCGTCTCTGCCCCTAAGCCTGCCAAACGCCAGGCCAAGCGGCGTTCCTGAGACGGGCGACCCGGAGTTGGAGACGTCAGCTCTTCGGGAGAAGGTAGCAGGACCACTCCTTCCCCCGGAGGAGGGCCGGGGGAGAATCCTTTGTTCTCGTTTTCTTTTTGTTCCGCCACTGGCCCTGCGGCCGGTGGTACCCAAACCTTCACTAAAAGAGCTGTTTCCTCCACCTCCGGGTCCCAAGAGGCCACGAACGACAGTTGGCGACGTGCTTCCTCGCCGCTCTCATTCTCCTCTCCCCTTGCCAGTTTCCATGCAAAGCCGGCCCGAGAATGCTCTGCCTTCTCATGCCCTCTTTGCTACTTGGAGTCAGATGAGTGCACGAACTCCGCCCCCGCTAAGGGACGCTATGCCTCCCATGCCGGGGCTGTCTGCTCCACCACGCTGCCCCACCGTGGGTACGCCTGTAGTCCCCTTGACCCCGCTGGTTCGGTTTCTGGGAGCCTGGCTAGGGCTCCCCAGGCCTTCCTGCTGGCTCATCCGGACGCTCAGGCTCGGCTACGCGATTCAGTTCACCCGGGGTCCCCCCAGGTTTCGGGGTGTCCACGCAACGATGGTGGGCAAAGATGCCCCTGTTATGCGCGCGGAGGTCGCGACCCTGCTGGCAAAGGGCGCGATAGAGCCGGTCCCTCCAGCCGACATGAAGTCCGGCTTTTACAGCCCTTACTTCATAGTACCCAAGAAGACACCAAGCTCTGCACAGACTCCCGTTCAAGATGCTAACGCCCAAGCGCATTTTCGAATACATTCGTCCGATGGATTGGTTTGCAGCGATCGACCTGAAGGACGCATACTTTCATGTCTCCATTCTTCCTCGACACAGACCGTTTCTTCGGTTTGCTTTCGAGGGGCAGGCATATCAGTACAAGGTTCTCCCATTCGGTTTGGCCCTGTCTCCCCGCGTCTTTACGAAGGTCGCGGAGGGAGCCCTGGCTCCTCTCAGGGAACAAGGTGTCCATATCCTCAACTACCTCGACGACTGGCTGATCCTAGCTCACTCTCGAGAGCGGTTGTGCGAGCACAGGCATCTGGTGCTCAGACACCTCACCCGACTGGGTCTTCAGGTCAACTGGGAAAAGAGCAAGCTAACCCCTGTGCAGAGGATCTCTTTTCTCGGTATGGAAATAGACTCGGTCGCCATGTTCGCGCAGCTTACGAACGAGCGCGCGCAGTCACTGCTGAATTGCCTGAGACAATTCGAGGGCAAGAGTGCGGTTCCACTGAAACTGTTTCAGAGGCTCCTGGGGCATATGGCGTCCTCAGCGGCGGTCATACCGCTCGGGCTACTCCATATGAGACCGCTTCAACACTGGCTTCACGACCATGTCCCGAGATGGGCATGGCAACGGGGCCATCACTCCGGCCTGCCGCCGATACTTCACACCGTGGTTGGACCCCTCATTTCTACGGGCCGGCGTGCCCTTAGAACCGGTGTCCAGACATGTTGTTGTATCAACAGATGCTTCTGCCACGGGCTGGGGTGCCATGTGCAACCGGCATGCTGCGTCAGGCTCCTGGACAGGACCCCGACTTCAGTGGCATGTCAATTGCCTCAAGTTGCTAGCAGTACATCTTGCTCTGCACCGCTTCAGGGCCCTGCTGAAGGACAAGCACGTTCTGGTCCGTACGGACAACACTGCGACCGTTGTGTACATCAACCGTCAGGGTGGTCTACGCTCCCGCCGCATGTTGCAACTCGCTCGCCATCTCCTCCTGTGGAATCACAAGTATCTGAGGTCGCTTCGTGCCATTCACATTCCGGGCAGGCTCAATCGTGCAGCCGACGAGCTCTCACGGCAGCAGTCTCGCCCCGGGGAATGGAGACTCCACCCCCAGTCGGTTCAGCTGATTTGGGAACACTTCAGAGACGCTCAGGTAGACCTGTTTGCCTCTCCAGAAAATTCCCACTGCCAGTTGTTTTACTCCCTGACCGAGGGCACCCTCGGCACGGACGCCCTGGCACACAGCTGGCCGCTGGGCCTGCGCAAGTATGCGTTTCCCCCAGTGAGCCTTCTTGCACAGACGTTGTGCAAGATCAGGGAGGACGAGGAGCAGGTCCTCATGGTTGTGCCTTTTTGGCCCGGCCGGACCTGGTTCCCCAAACTTGTACTCCTCGCGACAGCCCCTCCCTGGCCAATTCCTCTGAGGAAGGACCTTCTTTCTCAGAGACGGGGCACCCTCTGGCACCCACGTCCCGATCTGTGGAACCTACATGTGTGGGTTCTGGATGGGTCACGGAAGGTTTAGGTACCTTGCCACCACAGGTGGTAGCTACCATCACTTCAGCTAGAGCCATGTCCACCAGACATGCCTATGCTTTGAAGTGGAACCTGTTCGTAACTTGGTGTTCTTCACGGCGTGAGGACCCCTGGAAATGCCCGATTGGGTCAGTGCTTTCCTTTCTTCAGGAGGGGTTGGAACGAAGGCTGTCTCCTTCCACCCTCAAGGTCTATGTGGCCGCCATTTCGGCTCACCATGACCCTGTTGAAGGTAAGTCTCTTGGGAGGCACGATCTGATCATCAGGTTCCTGAGAGGAGCAAGGAGGCTCAATCCACCTCGCCCTCAGCAAGTCCCCTCTTGGGACCTCGCAGTGGTTCTATTAGCACTGCAGAGAGCTCCCTTCGAACCCTTGCTCTCAGTAGAGCTAAAGTTTCTATCTTTGAAAACTGCGCTCCTGACGGCTTTGGCTTCGGTGAAGAGGGTCGGGGACCTGCAGGCATTTTCAGTTGACGGAGCGTGCCTGGAATTCGAGCCGGCTAACTCTCACGTTATCTTGAGACCCCGGCCTGGGTACGTGCCCAAAGTTCCCACCACTCCTTTTAGGGATCAGGTGGTGAACTTGCAAGCGCTGCCCCTGGAGGAGGCAGACCCAGCCCTGGCGCTGCTCTGTCCAGTACGTGCGCTCCGCACCTACGTGGACAGAACTCGGTGCCTTAGGACCTCAGACCAGCTCTTTGTCTGTTACGGAGGCCAGCAGAAGGGAAAGGCTGTCTCCAAGCAGAGGTTATCCCACTGGATAGTGGATGCTATTGTCCTGGCTTATCAGGCTCAAGACCTGCCATGCCCCCTAGGGGTGAGAGCTCACTCAACTAGGAGCGTAGCTTCCTCCTGGGCGCTGGCGCATGGCGCCTCGCTAGCAGACATCTGTAGAGCTGCAGGCTGGGCGACACCTAACACATTCACAAGATTTTATAATCTCTGTGTAGAGCCCGTGTCCTCCCGGGTACTCGCCCCTTCGGGCCAGTAAGGACCTGCTCGGTGTCAGTCCGCTTGCTGCGCCATTCCACTCCGCGGACTGGATGCGTGCGCTATTCCCCTCAGCTGAGTTCCTCAGTCAGAACCCTGTGTTCCTCCAGCACTGTTGATGTCCAACACTTGTGTACATGCCCTTTGGTCAGCCATGTGTGGGACTAGGTGCCTCCATGTGTCGTGATTCCCCTTCTGGGTAATCCCACGTGTGTATGTCCACAGTAAGTCTCTCTGCAGCATGTGTCTTTCCCTTGGCAAGCCCTTGCTAGCTCTGTCGTTGAAACTTCCACCCTGCGGGCTGGGTACCTCAGAGTTCTTATGTATCACCACCTTGGTAGATACCTGCCTTTTGCCAGCCTTTTTGCTCACTCTGGATAAATACAGTTCTTGAATAGAAGGGAGGGTTATACCGATGATTCGCTCAGCAGTCCGGACTACCCTCTGTAGTCTTCTGAGGTCAGATTTGCAGAGGATGGATTCAATGATGGTGGAGTAGAACTGTTTCAGCAGCTCTTGTGGTAGGTTGAACTTCCTCAGCTGGCGAAGGAAGTACAACCTCTGCTGGGCCTTTTTCACAATGGAGTCAATGTGAATGTCCCACTTCAGGTCCTGAGAGATGGTGGTTCCCAGGAACCTGAATGACTCCACTGCAGTCACAGTGCTGTTCATGATGGTGAGTGGGGGGAGTGCAGGGGGGTTTCTCCTGAAGTCCACGATCATCTCCACTGTTTTGAGCGTGTTAAGCTCCAGGTTGTTGAGAGTGCACAAGACAGCCAGCTCTTTAACCTCCTGTCTGTAAGCAGACTCGTCACCGTCCTGAATGAGGCCGATGAGTGTGGTGTTGTCTGCAAACTTCAGGAGCTTGACAGAGGGGTCCTTAGACGTGCAATCATAAGTGTACAGGGAGAAGAGCAGTGGGGAGAAAACACAGCCCTGGGGAGCTCCGGTGCTGATTGTACGGGTGCTGGATGTGTATTTACCCAGCCTCACTAGCTGCTGCCTGTCTGTCAGGAAGCTGTTGATCCACTGACAGATGGAGGTAGGCACGGAGAGCTTAGTTAGTTTGGGCAGGAGGAGGTTTGGGATGATCGTGTTAAAGGCCGAGCTGAAGTCCACAAACAGGATCCTCACATAAGTCCCCCGGTCTGTCTAGGTGTTGCAGAACATAATGCATCCAATGTTTACTGCATCGTCCACAGACCTGTTTGCTCTGTAGGCAAACTGAAGAGGATCCAGTAAGGGTCCAGTGATGTCCTTCAGGTGGGCCAGCACCAGTTTTTCAAATGATTTCATGACCACAGATGTTAGAGCCACAGGCCTGTAGTCATTTAGTCCTGTAATTTGGGATTTCTTTGGGATGGGGATGATGGTGGAGCGTTTGAAGCATGAAGGGACTTCACACAACTCCAGTGATCTGTTGAAGATCTGTGTGAAGATGGGGGCCAGCTGGTCAGCACGGGATTTCAGACAGGCTGGTGTAACACAGTCTGGGCCTGGTGCTTTTTTCCTTTTCTGCTTCCGGAAGACCTGGCACACCGCATCCTCGCTTATCTGTATTGCAGGTGTGGGGGAGAGGGGGGTTGCAGGAGGTGTGAATGGTGTGAGCGGTTGTTTGGAGAGGTGTTCAGGGCGGGTTGCAGGAGTGGATGGTGTGAACGGTTGTTTGGAGAGGCGTTCAGGGTGGGTTGCAGGAGTTGTGAATGATTGTTTGTAGAGGCGTTCAGGGTGGGTTGCAGGAGTTGTGAATGGTGTGAATGGTTGTTTGGAGAGGCGTTCAGGGCAAGTGATGGGTGTTCTTTCAAACCTGCAGTAAAACTCGTTCAGATCGTCTGCCAGTCGTTGATTCTCCACAGTGCTGGGGGATGGTGTCTTGTAATTGGTGATCTCCTTTAGACTTTTCCACACTGATGTGGAGTCCTTGGAAGTGAACTGAATCCTTATTTTTCCAGAATAATTCCTCTTTGCCACTTTGATCTCCTTTTCCAGTGTTTATTTATCCTGTTTATACAGGACATTGTCCCCCTTCACGTAAGCATCTTCTTTGGCCTGACAGAGCTGTCTGAGTTTTGCAGTGAACCACGGTTTGTCATTGTTGTAATTTAGTTGAGTCTTGGTAGGAATACACATATCCTCACAGAAACTGATATAAGATGTTCCAATCAGTGAGGTCAAAGCAAGACTGTAAATCCTGCTCTGCTTCATTAGTCCATCTTTTTACAGTCCTTAATACAGGTTTAGCAGATTTTAGTTTCTGCCTGTAGGTCGGTATAAGATGGACCAGACAGTGATCAGACAGTTCCAAAGCTGCTCGTGGGAAAGAGTGATATGCATCCTTTATTGTGGTGTAACAGTGATCCAATATATTACTGTCTCTGTGGGGATAAGGAAACAGTGATGCATGTATTAGTACAATGCAGGAGGTACTCTCATCAAAGGAGGAAATTGTTCAGGGAATTGGGAGAAACTGGAGAAATTGTTTTTAATTTATGTTCTTTATTAAATTTGATGGAATTGAAAAAAAAATGATGGAATATCTGCGAAGCATTGGAGTATACAAAAAGATATAGAGTAGTATAAGCTGTAAATAACTCTAACGATTGGAGAACAGAGGAGGGCAGCAATACGCCATAGACGCTTCTAGCCTGCCGGAAATACAAGAAGAAGAAGAAAGCACTTCCGCTTATAGTAGTTGTATTGTGATTCAGTTTCTTGGTCGCTGTGTAGATTTTACAGGCTAGTTTACTTTTAATATGGACCACAGAAAGACTCGCGTACTTTGTGTAGTTAAGGGGTGTCATAATAGCTGGTTCAAGAGTAAAAAATACCTGCAAGACATTTGTTTTGACCATAATCCAAGCACCAGAGCTGAATGTGGATGGGGGAACCCTTGATTTGCACGCCCTTCTGAAGGGAAAAGAAGGTCATCACCTTTGGTTAAAACTAAAAGCCTTAACCTAAAGAAACCACCGAAATTTTTGTACGTTTGCTCTTTACACTTCGTTGATGGCAGACCCACAGAAAATCATCCATTCCCCGAGAAACGATGCTCCAGTGAAGATTCTGAGGCCATGTCTCATCAGGATTTATCCACAAACAGGTACATTACAGCTTTTTGTTAAGTTACATGCACTAACGAAATACATTGTTTAAACTATTTCTTTATTGATGATACTCCTATTGGGAATGGATAATATTTAGTGCTAAGATGAAGTTGTTGATAACAGTAGAAAACTGTAACAAAACAGCGCATAGAGGGATAGCTAAAATTAAAATTCTGTCATTTACTTAATCTCGAGTTGTTGCAAAACTGTGTACATTTCTTTTTGCTGCCGAACACAAAGGAAGATATTTAGAGGAATGTTTGAAACCAAGCAAATCTTGGGTCCCATTCACTTACATAGTAATAAGAAATAATACTATGAAGTGAATATGATCCAAGAATAGTCTGTAAAATAACATTATTCCAAATCCTCCTTTGTGTTTAGTAGAACAAAGAAATTTATACAGCTTTAGAACAACTTGCGGTTGAGTAAATGATGAAAATTTTCATTTTTGGATGAACTATCCTTAAAAGCCAGGTACTGTGATTGTATTTAAGAAAGTACCACTGTACTGGAACTAGAACACTATGGTGCCATGTACAAAATACTTTGCTGCTTTTTGTAAATAGGGGGTGGATAATTTATCAGTTTCTCCTGAGCATCTGACTGATTTCAGTGTTGTGTTTTGCAGTTGATGAGAAAGGGGACCATGAGTCATTGCAGCTGCCCCTTCAGTACAGTGATGCCTGAAGTCCAGGCATTGACAGACCACACTCATGCCTCAGGGGATAAAATAATGTTACACAAAGCAATACAGTTCCACAGTGAAGATCCCTTAGCCCTTGCCATTCTCAACAATGAAACTAGCTCTTTATTGTACACTGTTAAATTCTACACTTCTAATTTTAAGATGCACATAATGGATCAAATTCTGATGACCATGATGAAGCTGAAGTTGAATTTATTTCAAGGAGATCTTGCTGAATGCTTTGAGGAGGAGCACATGAGTCTACATTCTCATTTTATATTAAATTTAGAATGGTGTAGTCATTTTGGATACATTGTGTAGTTGTTTGGAATTATTCAGGGTTACCATTAAATATACTGTTTTTACACAAATATTTTCAATATCTTATTGCTACTTTCATGGAACAAATAGAAAACATTCTGAATAGTAAAAATGTAATGTACAACGAATAATTGCAGGTAACGTTACTGATAAATGCCTCAGTGCTTTTCTAATTTGCATTGAAGACCCGTCTACAAGTGCCAAAACGAAATATTTAAAAAGTTATTGCAGGCCACTTCTTCATTTCATCCTTCCACTGTGTCATACATCGCGGGTGTGGTAAATATTTACGGTGTTTAATAGTGTTCTGTGTGTGCGCCCATCATATCGCTCCTATATATATATAAAGTTAAGGTCAAAAGTTTGGAAACATTGCTATTTTTAATGTTTTTGAAAGAAGTTTCTTCTGCTCATCAAGCCTGCATTTATTTGATCAAAAATACAGAATTTTTTTTTATACTGTGATATATTATTAGAATTTAAAATAATTGATTTTCAATTTATTATACTTTAAATTATCATTTATTTCTGTGATGCAAAGCTGATTTTTTAGGATCATTATCACATGATCCTTTAGAAATCATTCTAACATGATGATTCATTATCAAAGTTGGAAACAGTTCTGCTGCTTAATATTTTTTCATAACGTGATAACGTTTTTAGGATACTTTGATGAATAAAAAGTAAAAAAAAAGGAAGCTATGTTTTTAAAATATAAATATTTTGTAACAACAATATACACTACTGGTCAGTAATTTGGGGTATTTTTTAATAAAATCAGTACTTTTATTCGGCAAGTATGCGTTAAATTGATAAAAAGTGATAGTAAAGTAGATTTATATTATTAGAAAAAAAAGAAAAACATATATATTTTTTTTTGAATAAATACAGTTCTTTTAAAATTTTTAGTCATCAAATATATTAGACAGCAGAACTGTTACTAACACTCATAATAAATCAGAATATTAGAATGATTTCTAAATGATCATGTGATAGACTGGATGTCACATGTGACACTGAAGACTGTAGTAATGATGCTGAAAATTAAGCTTTGCATCACAGGAATAAATAATTTTTTTAAGTATATTCAAATAGAAAACTATTATTTTAAATTGTAAAATTGTAAAAAAAAAAAATTCACAATATTACTGTTTTTTTCTAATAAATGCAGGCTTGATGAGCAGAAGAGACTTCTTTCAAAAACATTAAAAATAGTATTGTTTCCAAACTTTTGACCTGTACTGTGTGTGTATGTATGTATATATATATATATATATATATATATATATATATAGTCACGGGACGAGCACAAGACAGACACAGTGGGCGTGGCAGGCCTCGGAGAGGCTTTTATTAACAGAAATCAAATAAAAACAGGGAATAAAAGGTGGCCAAAGGGGAAAGGTGTCCAAAATAACAGGGAATCTGGTGTCCTCGTCGTGCTGCAGGGTTCGTGTGGGTTGGGCAGTGTTCATCGAGGAAGGGTCCAGGTAAGGGGCGGAGTCCGGTGGCCGCACGCGCTCCCCTCTTCGGTCCAGGGCGCGAGGGGCGGCGGCTTCCTCTAGCGGCCGCATCACTCTCGTTGGCCGCGGCGCTGGTAGGGGATGGACGGCCCGGCATCCTGGCCCGTCGGCCGTGTAAACGGGTGCGGTTCTCCTCCGGATCGCGGGTCCGGCAGCTCACGTCTCTTGTGGCGCGGGAGTCCCTCAACGCACCCTTCCTGGACCCACGAGGACACCAGCGTGCATGCACGGGGAATAGACCGGTCTCCCGAAGAGAGGCGCGTTGGGCTTTTAAACAGCGGCGGTGATGAGGCTCCATTCCCTTCAGGTGTGCCCCATCACACGCCGCCAGCCCTGACTCGTCCAGCGCCCCTCCTCTCACACACCCACTCCAGTCGGGAGCCTGGTGAAGGGCGGCGATTTAGGACGGGGTGCCGGTGACAATCAGGGAGGAGGCAGCTGACTCGTCACAATATATACCCAGACAGCACATGTACGTCTGGCCGATGTCGGCCCAAAATCGAAACGTCGTCCTCTATACCTAAAACATCTATTAAACATTGGCCAGGCGGATGCCGATATAATTCGGTCAGTGCTCTGTTCTCCAGCTCATCAATCGTCGTCCTTGAGTTGGTTCACGACCGCGGGCCGATGCCGCTCTTATCTGTGTGCGCGTGCCCAGTTATTCATCTATTTTAGCCACACAGAGAGAGAGAGAGAAGAGGATAATCCCATCGACATCTGTGACTTTCAGGTAACGTTACGATTTCACTTCAGCTCAATTAGACAAAAAATACTACTTGGTTAATTCTGTGACACTGAAAAGTTAGGCACGCGGTGTGTTTTCAGTCTATGGGCAGCTGAAGAGACTGGCTCATTTTCAAATAATGTTACCGTTAACTTATTTAGCCAACGGTCACGGTAGCGATTTTTTTAATGGATTTTTTTCTAGATTTTTTAATGTTAACGCCTTAATGCATTTTCAGAAGTTTCTCGGAGGGAAAATAAAAGCGGATTATTAAAGAGAAGTCCTGACTGCTTTTTCACCGTGTTTTTCACTCTTTTACAGGCTTCCAGAAATAATCCGTCTATATATGGTGAGCTATTGTTGCTGTTGCTTCTGAACTACAAAATGATTTTTTAATTAATTATTGAATGAGACTGTACTTTATAAATGTAATGTTTTAACTCTAACGTAGATGTTTGTTTGTGTGAATGCTGTGTGTGCGGTGAGTTCCGCGAGCGGGGAGCAGAGTTGCCATGGAAACGGGGCGTCAACACAAAAACCGTTACTGGCAAGCAGTAATCTCCGTCTCTCGGTGGGGTTTACACTGTTTTAGGTAAGTTTAGTCGCTAAAATCACACAAATATTACATACATATGTTCCTGGCGCGTTTCTTACTTGTTATTGACATGTTTAGATTAAATTTATTTTACAGAAATGGTTTAGTGTCTTCGAAAAAGTCCGTTAGCATCTTAGCAGTTTTCAGGTAGGCTAACTTAACTCTATAGATTTAGCTCTTGTTGATGAAACTCTGGGCTTTAAATCAAATCTTCGTGTGTGTATGAGATATTTTGATGGCTCTGTGAATGTTTGCTGGTGATTTGTCAGTATGTTATTGGAAAAGGCTGACTTACTGAATCGATGACGTCACTTACAGTGACAGTGTAATCGGCTGAAATCAAGTTCACATGAGTTTTGATATTTCATGATAAACATATATTGATACAAATTGTTCTGTGATTTCAGGAGGACAGAAATAAACTCTACAGAACAGAAGTGAATCTCCAAGAATTCAACATTTCTGAAGGGAGATAACGTTACTGACTTAGAAATACAGGTGACCTGAAGAAGATCATGAAATACATTAATATGCCTTTTTCAGAATACATTTCACCAATTGTAAGAAGTCCCTGATATCAAAACGTAAGTCTCACTCAACCTAAAACTAAAAATATAGATTCTGTTATTTTAAGATTATATTATTAGTAGTAGAATTTGTATATTACATATGTTATTATAATTGTTATATATTATTCTGTCTTTTATCTCCATTTCACCTCTACTCTAGCTTGTTTCCTTCTAATGAACCTGGAACTGCTGAGTAAATATTGTTGTCTCTGTGTCAGCTTGTTTTGTTCCTGGACTCTTCAGTGATGACGATCAGAGTCTGAGTGAACCTGCTGTCAGACAGTGAGTACTGTGGGGTTTCAGTCAGGGCCTTCAGTAAACAACTGTAAGATACCTGTACACATCTTACACATCTCTGTTACAGCTAACGCAGCCGTATGTGTAATGCACTTATTATGCCCCACACAGGCTCTCAACAACAATGATGGCTGATCAACAACTTCAGCAGTAGGCTAGATTAGTGTGGGTTAAAGGGATAGTTCACCCCAAAATGAAAATTTGCTGTTAATTTACTTTTTGGTAACACTTTATAATAAAGTTCAGTTGTAAGTCACTTTTAAGTGATTAGTTAATGATGAACTAATCATTTACAAAACATTCATAAGCACTTAATAAGTGATACACTAATAATTTGTGTACTTTTTGTAAATTAATTTAAAAGTCATTTACAAGTAATTCGATTATGATTAACTAATTATTTACAAAACATGACTGTGTGTTCATAGAAATAAATGATGTTAATATTTTTATCTATGTTCTGTAGATTAAGTTATAAATAATCATTAGTGAATGTATATTCATGTCACTTGTAAATTAAGTAATATGCTATGATTTAAACATCTTTCATAAGCAATCTTTAAAAAAAATAACATCATGAAAAAAATCAAACAGATCCTTAATGGTTAATAGTTAGTAGTTAATATATTATGAATCACTTATAAATCATTGAAATGTCAACATTGTACTATTATCTCAATAAACATTATAAATCATTTACAAAGCTTTCTGCACCCCCCAATCTAAAGTGTAAACTATTCATCAGTTGTAAATGTTTTACAAACTTTGTGGTTTCCAGTTGTGTGTGCGTGTATATATATATACATATATATATATATATATATATATATATATATATATATATATATATATATATATATATATATATATATATATATATATATATATATATATATATATATATACACACACACACACACCAACACACACACACAAACACACAAAATCAACCAACCTGTAACCGGAAAGTTTACATTTACAACTGATGAGTAGTTTACACTTTAGATTGTGGGTGCAGAAAGCTTTGCAAGTTATTTATAACTTAATCTACAGAACATAGATAAAAATATTAACATCACTTATTAATCATCTATGAACACATAGTCATGTTTTGTAAATGATTAGTTTATCATTAGCTAATTACTTTTACTACATGGCTCTGTGGGTACTTGATTCTGATTGGTCAGTTGCGACATTCCGATGTATGTTATCCCTGGATAAAAACCTGTAAAATGTAATAACACAGGCTCATCCGGGTAACAGCAGTTGGTGCTGTACTCTTGCTTTAACTATTTTTTTCTTGGTGGAAGCTGTGCATTTGTTTAGCTAATAAAATATAAAAACTTTATTCAAAGTTGTGTACAATTGTTTAATTATGTCATCCTGGTTAGGGTTGGCCTGATTGACGATGCCATCGTCCATCGCCAATGGCTTATAGACATCACCATGCTGCGCCGGCAAACAGCGTCATCAGCTCCAGTATCTCGCCCGTGCATCTGTTGTCATGCGACAGTTGTGAACATGCTGACAGCTGGTTGCCCAGGCTATGGATTAAAGGTAATACTGTTGTAAGTAGTGTTCATTTTCTCCTACATACCGATCATTTCGCTTCATTATACCTCAATGTATCACCAGGAGCCACCGGTATTGATTTGGTCTTGTTTTTTTGTTTGTTTGTTTTTCTGGACATCCACACAGCACCACAGTATTATCAACTAGAGATCGACCGATAGCGGATTTTACCAATACTGATAGCTAGTTTGGACTACACTGGCCGATACCGATTTATAAACCAATAGTTTTTAAAATGAATACTGAACGAAATGTATACTGAACGAGAGCAGCGGTCTGCGGTCGCGCTGCGGGTTCCCGGGTTTGTGTCCGTTCTCGAACCATTCCATGTATTTCAACTGTAGAAAAGGTTGTTCCGAGCCGAAACTGACTTTCTTTCATATTTGTCGACCAATATACAGAAAACTACATCAGTATATCATCATAAACACAAACTTTTTTGTCTTACGTGAACGTAAACAGATGAACAGAAGAGAAAGAAACACACACGTACAGTATTTTTGTTTAAAGAGACAACGTCGCATCGCGCTGCCTGTCATTGATGTTAATCAAAGAACAAAAGAAAATCATTCACTGATCACGACTGAATATATTTAATAACTTTAATTGATTAACCTTTATTTTATTTATAAAAAGAAAACTATGCAGTGTTTTTAAACTTTTAATTACAGTTTCTGTACCTGAAATTTTGTTTAGCTGTATTTATGATATTGCTAATTGATTTGTTTGTTCATATCTTACTACTGACTGGTTACTTGTCTTTAACACTTTAATATTTTTATTAATTAATTGTTTTTGCTATGGTATTTATTTTTTTTTTTTTTTAAGCACAGGCAAAATTCCTCTTGCAGTGTTTTGTAAGCTGCTGATTTTTGCTCGTGTTATTCAGCTGCAACAGAATGCTTTGTAAAAAGACAGAAACATGTTTGACATCTAAATGTTTGAATTAATTTTTTTTATCTTATTGGAATCGAAACTAAAAATCGATAAGCAGAATCTGAATTGGAATCGCTAAAATTCAGACGATACCCAACCCTACACACCGAACGCATCACATTTTATTTGCTGCTATTTTAGAACAGTGCATGATTATCTAATCATGCGCAGCGTCTTTGAGAAGTCACAGTTATCACAGACACCGGATGCGTCACATTCAATTCAACCAGCGGTCTAAAACTGTTTATTTAATCACCAAACGGACATAAGTTTGCTTCAGGAATGAACTATGTGGCATATGTGTTTAAAGTTCAGTGTTTTAAAAAAAAGAGCAAACGGAAAGAAAACGCGCAATCTGTATTACAGCTTTCTATATGAAGCATACAGACTGTATTAGAGCCACAGAAAGACCAACGTTTTGCTGTAAAATGCACAATACGTAATTTATAGCCTCGGGTGAAGTCATTATGTAAATTTACAATGATTTGAGATTAATATAATGTTATTTAATAGAAAACTATGTGAACGGCTGCATTTAAATTCGCGTTTGAAGTTTCCCACTCTGTGCAGCGCACAGTGTCACATGGCAAAACAAACGCAACATGGAAAAATATCTCCATGGATTTTGGCGATAACCGAGAGTTCTACAAATCAACTATCGGTGCCGATTAACCAGCAAAACCAATGAATCGGTCGACCTCTGTTATAACAATGTGCATGATACAATACTCATCAAATAATAAAGAACTCATTTCATGTCCCTTGACTCAGATTAAAAAGTAATCATGGCCAACAAAATAACTTGTGCTTGGTGTTAACTGTTAGCCACTCATAGCACTCGTAGTTGCAATCTTTGAAATGGTGCATAAAAATGTTGCTGGCCTTCAGTTTAGGTGTAGGTCTTCCTTTCTCAGTTGTAGGTCTTCATTTCTCAGTTATTCTATTTTGTCTGAAAAAGAGCACCTTAAAAAAGCATTTTAGTAGATTGGCAACCAGATCTGTAGGCTGTATTTTCTTTTCATTGAATTTCACTTTCGTACTTTGGAAATCCCTGACTAAAAGGGCAGTCTAACGCTGGGGGTAGCACTGGGCACGTCTCTAGACCCAGAGGGTGTGCTGTCATTGAATTTCAAAATTTGATTGGCTTATGATTCCGTCACTAATGCTCGTAACAAATCAGATGTGACTTATTTCATCAAAAGGGTAGCACCATCTGTAGTGCTGGCCATAGACTTTTTTTAATGTAGGATATTCCAGGTCAACCTCAACTAAACTAATCACAAGCAATTTGTGAACATTACACAAATGTAAATGATAACTAAATAGTCTGTAAAAGCATTTTTCACACAATTTTGTTTTTTATAGGGCCAGAAGAGAAGGCCCTGCTGCCCCTGTCGGCCCACCGCAGCTGTCAGACAACATCTCCAAGATGCTATAAACTGCAGGACTAGTAAGTACAATCTTGAACATGCACAACTGTTTCATAAGTTTGGGAAGGTTTGTTTTTTTTTTGTGTTTTTGAAAGTCTTTTATGGCAACCACAGTTTAATTTATGAAATGAATAAAATTCACTACAATTTAAAATAATAGTTTTCTATTTGTATATATTTAGAGAAGTAATTTATTCCTGTGATGGTAAAGCTGTATTTTCAGCATCATTACTCCAGTCTTCAGTGTCACATGATCTTCAGAAATCATTCTTATATTCTGATTTGCTTCTGAAGAAACATTTCTGACTATTATCAGTGTTGAAAACAGCTGTGTTCCTTCATTTTTTCAGGATTCTTTGTACAGTGTTTGAAACAGAAATGTCTGTTTTAACTTTTGATAATTGATAATTAAAAATGTTTATTGAGCAGCAAATCAGAATGATTTCTGAAGGATCATGTGACACTGTAGACTGGAGTAATAAAAATTAGCTTAGATCACTGAAATAAATTACATTTCACGATATATTCACGTAGAAAACTGTTGTGTTAAATTGTAATATTTCACAATATTACAGTTTTTTTACTTGCTTTTGATCAAATAAAGGCAGCCTTGGGGGGCAGAAGAGACTTTTCTCAAAGACGTAAAAAAAATCGTACTGACCCCAAACTTTTAACGGTAGTATAAATTATAAATTACAAATATAATGTTCCACCTACTGAAATGTGTATTCCATTCTAAATAGATGCCTGTTCCACAAATATTACATTTACAGGGATCACATGAAACCCTTCATCAATAAATTGATTTTTGAGAGCATTAGTGGCAGTGTGTTGATTTTTGTTTATTGATTGGTGAATTGGAAGTGGATGTGTGTTTATTAAACCTACTTGTGATTAAATCAGATATATATAGCAAAATAAGCTAAAATTGAGGCAGCAGCATCTATGGTGCATGGCCTGTAGTGAGGTCACTAAATTCTAATACCAAGAATTTATCAAAGTCCACTAAAGGAAGCAAAACTTTTTGGTATTTTACTTGAAATAGCCTTCCTAATAATATTTGGGGCTCGGACACACTTTTTTTTTTTTGTTTAAATTAGATTAAAATACATAGTTTAGTATTCACACAACACATTTAATAACCATGCACTCCAGTTATATGTGATTAAATAAATAATATTTTGTCTGAAAAAATATGAACAGCAGCAGCTATGCTAAACTTTCTTTTCTTTTTATTTCCTGTTTCTATCTCAGGATGGCCATCCCAAGGTTTTTAGAGATTACACCAGCTCCAGACTGAATCCAAACTCACTCATGAAGACTTCACATGACGCCAACGCTCACAAAGACTACAGACGACGACAACTGTACATGAACACACAAGATCTTATCCTTATTTTGCCTATAAGGGTAAATTTGGTGATTTTCAACCTGCTTTATTGCAATGTCTCTAATATCTGTAAATAAACAATATTTACTCTCTGAGTTATGTGGACCTACATGTCCCCTTTTATTTGTAAGCAGCAAAATGAAATGACGAGTTTTGACGAAATTACACAATGCAGCATCTAAATGAAAACATGCTGTTTTGTATCAGTTTTGCTGGCAAATAAACGGTATCTAAGAGAAAGAATAAACATTGTTCTTTTACAAATGTTACCAACAATATAACAATACAAAATGGATTGAATTTTTTTACTTACCCTTTAAAAATGTTGAAAGATAATGTTAATGTTAACTGAATACAAAACTAGAGACTTGTTTAGTAAGATTTTATTATAAGTTTTATCATGCAATTTAAAACATTTTAATTACTAAATTATTGTTTGCCTGGTTTTATTTTGTGTTTATGTAACTCTTTTTAAAAAGTTCTTGATATAAAGTTAACCTGCGATGCTGACAGCACTGAACACATGACTTTTTATTATGAACTAGATGGTCTTCCTAGTGAGTCTCAGTTATCTGGGTTTTTAAACTGTAACCTTGAAACATGCATTTCCTGTAAACCTACTTTGAAATAAATATTGTGAAAAAAGTGCTATACTCATTACATTTAACATTTAACCATGCAAGTACTGTAGGAATTGTTATTTTTGTTTTACTGCAAAAGCTGTAGTAAAATCATGGTGATTGTAGTAAAACTATGGTTGATTTTGTTTTTTCTATGGTTTTACTGCAAAAGCTGTGGTAAAATCATGGTTAATTTTCAAAAGACTACATGTAATATGAAATAAACGAAAATATTAATAAAGTTGCGTCTGTTCTTGAGAGTGGTGTGTATTGTTTTATTATAAACCAGCGGCGGTAGCCGCGGGTGATCCGTAAAGATGAGCAAAACGCCGGTGAACTGCGTCCACGCAGAGCGGCCGGGATGTATCGTCCCAGCATCGGCCGGAGAGCATTTCCGATCAGAGGCCGACGTCGCCGAGACATCTTGCCTATTAGCAAACGCTCCCTGAGCGATATCGTCCCGATGGAATTTTGTAGATCGGCTCGACATCGGCACAACGTATGTGTGCTGTCTGGGTATATATATATATATATATATATATATATATATGGTATTTTTATAAAATACATTTTATACGTATTATACATTTAACTAAAGGATCCTGCAAGCACTTTAATTCCTAACGTCCCACCCTTTACTCGTACTCGTAAGGTTTGCATATGGAGGTGTGTTCTTACAACATACAGAATTACCAAATTTTTCTACAAGTTTAATTGCATCACATAATAATTGCTGTTAATAGTGTTCATCGTCTGTTTTATTACGTCTTTAATTGATTTTTCTGCACATTTCTGCCATATGTACATAAACTGACAATTGCATCTGGCTTTTACACTGTTTTACTGTTTGTAATATGTTTTTTTGTTTTTGTTTTTGTTTTTGGCATTTATAAAGTAATTTTTGGAAATTTCAGACTACCGAACAAACCCTCTGTCTATGAAAACCCATAGATATGAAGCTGGATATGTGCGTTGCTAAAGTTCTAAAGCGTCAGTTTTCAAATCTCCCAGCATATTAATATTCATAACATGATATTCTTCAAGTAATTGTGCAAAAATTACGCTTTATTAATTGAAACTCTGTAAATTAGTGTGAAAAGGAATAAAAGGTGTCAGAGTTTTACTTTCTCTAGTGCTCATTTCTTTTGGAAACTGCAGTGACATGTACTTATTTCGCGTCTCGCTAAACAGTGCCCCCAGGTACATTTATGCAATGAGATCAGGTAAGTTTTTAGATATAGTCTATGCTTTTTAATGGTAATATTAAAGCGAATAGGAGCTGGTATCATCCTTGCTCTTTAGATTTTTTGTAATGTTCTAAGTGCAATTCTTGGATTAAACCTCAAGAGTAGTATATATAATACAGCATATGCCAAAATTTGACCTTTTGACCCCTCCCCTCCCCCACATGACCTTGACCTTTTGACCTTGACCCAATCCCCATTCGACCTTGACCTTTTGACCTTGACCTTGACCCCACCCCACCTGACCTTGACCTTTTAATGGTCACAGGTGTTGCTATGACATCTGTTTGAAATAAATCATGTTTATATGCCATCAAGCTGAAATGACTCAACATTTACGGCACCCGTGAATAATCGGCAGCTGTGGCCCGTCATCTGTTTTGTAATATATCACATCATTAGGGATTATCCTAATGACAAGCGTGACGATCACCTGTTTGTAAAATAGACACCGGACCTTCGGTACGTGACCATCCGGTGGCGGGTGAACTTAGGGTGAAAGACAAATCTAGTCTCTGTGCGTGACCATCCGATGAACTTAGGGTGAAAGATTTTACGCCCCGTCACTTTGGGAGGTGGAGTTTCCGCGGCGGCTGCGGATTGCATTCGCATATATAAATACGGGTCCCTCGAATTTCTGAGGAAATCAGAAAAAGAGCTGTGAAAAATACATAGACATGGACTTCTTATACTCACCTAAAACCCCCAGAAGGAATTGGACGAAGAGATGATGGAAAGGCTGACATTGGCGCCGAGAAAGCCGTACAACCGAAATTTGTGCTTGGTGAGGTTTCTCAGTGAAAATACGGACAGCGTGTGAGAAAAATTAATCAAGAACAAAGATAATGTGAGCTCATATCATAATACGAGTGTACCTACCCTCAAATATAATCTGATGACTGTATAAATCGTTTCACAGCGATATAATAAAGGTTTTAAAATAAAATCCTAATAATTAAATGGAAATAAAACAATCAATAAAGAAACTTTATAATGAAGGTTTTAAATAAGAATTCTAATAATAAAAGTTTCCTCTAAGTACTAGATTAATATTGTACAGCTGAATCCTCTAAAACATGCCCCTCTCTTTTAACCCCTCTCTTGGACTTTCTGTGTGTGTGTGTGTGTGTGTGTGTGTATGGGTCTTAGACTCAGCCGCTTCTGTCAATTTTGTGAGATTCAATTCACATCTCTTTACACTATACCTTTGTGCAAAAAAATCTGAGCGCTCCATACGATGTGACCATTTAGCATTTTCCTAAGTGATTGATCGGTGATTCATCAGTGTTTCTCACTCTCTCTCCGCTCTCACACCGTTTACACATCTGTGGACCACGTGCTCAGGTATTACGTTGCATTCATGTCTCTCTTTTCACCCCTCTCTCTCTCTCTCTCGCTCTCTCTCCCCCTGTCGGAGTGGATGTCGGGAAGGCCCAGATAGCACACGTACGTCGCGGAGACGTCTGCTGAAGAGCGCATCATCTAATAAACATCGGATTCCTTTTTTATAGTCGTATTTTGATCGTCTGTAGATCGTCTGTTTGAGCTGTTAAATGAAACGTCTTCCCTACCTCTAAATGACATCTATACGACGTATCTTTATCACCCGAAATATGCCGGCATGTCCGTCGAGAACTGGAAGCTGCTATACTTGATTAATTTAAAGGGAAATACTTGAAGAAATAACGATAATTTAAAATCCATGTTCTGTGATTTGCTCTTAGTACAAGAACGTATATAGCATGTTTAAAAGCAAACATCACATTATTTTGTAGACATACATTTATTTATTAAATGTATTATATTCCATTGATGTTTTCAAGGAGACACAAACACTTTTTCTTTACTTATGTGCACAGAATGACACTGTGCGCTTTCGTTAACATTAATGTCTAAATGATCAGACAAAAGGTGACATACTTTACTGGAAACAAACAAGAACAAAAGCACAAAAAAAAAAAATGTTTTAACGTAATCCATCATGCACTTTTAAATCGGTTTGTCCAACTGTCTCTGTTAATGAAGATAAACGCGTGTGGAAGTTATTTTGTACAGCGCGTGTTAAGATCATTGACTATTTGTAGGTTTTAAGTGTTCAACATTTCAAGATTAGTGATTGTACTTAACATACACACACACACACATATATGTTGAGCAAGTTACTCACTACAGTATGATTATTTTGTACTTCAAGTGTAATAACATTACTGTACTATTTACACACTTGTAAATGTTAAACTTGAGATGTTTGTTAAATTCACTATTGTTTTAGACAAATGTTCATTAGTCTATACAGTATTTAATGCAATTACTGTACATCCTGCCTATAAGTTAACTACAGCATAATAATGAGCAATAGACTACTCAATAATTAGTCACACCAACACCTGTCTACATAACTATATAACTTCCTGGAAAGTTCAGCTTCAAGCCTTCTCAAAGACTACTGAACCTGCTATTTGTGGTCTTCAGGAGCACTGGTTAACTACTGACAGGGCTGTTGGAGCAATGTTGAATTTGACAGAATTGATCACCCTGATTATTATAATTAAGGGGTGATTCATGGCTTTAGTTCATGTAGTTCTTTACCTCCACAGCATTAAAAATGTGGAATGTACACCCAGCCATGGCTTACCTTACATATTACATTTAATATTTTACTTAAAAGCACCATTAATATGGTTTCAGTATCTATTGAGAATGGTTACAAAGACACTCATTCTGTGCAGCACCGCTTAAATTATGACAAAGTATGGTGAGAGCAATTCAAAAGTACAGGTCCTTCTCAAAAAATTTGCACATTGTGATAAAGTTCATTATTTTCCATAATGTAATGATAAAAATTATATTTACTTCAGGTCTTTTTTTGTTTTAATACTGATGATTTTGGCATACAGACCATGGAAACCCAAAATTCCTATCTCAAAATATTAGCATATCATGAAAAGGTTCTCTAAACGAGCTATTAACATAATCATCTGAATCTTACTAGTTAACTCTAAACACCTGCAAAAGATTCCTGAGGCTTTTAAAAACTCCCAGCCTGGTTCATTACTTAAAACCGCAATCATGGGTAAGACTGCCGACCTGACTGCTGTCCAGAAGGCCATCATTGACACCCTCAAGCGAGAGGGTAAGACACAGAAAGAAATTTCTGAACGATTAGGCTGTTCCCAGAGTGCTGTATCAAGGCACCACAGAGGGAAGTCTGTGGGAAGGAAAAAGTGTGGCAAAAAAACGCTGCACAACGAGAAGAGGTGTCCGGACCCTGAGGAAGATTGTGGAGAAGGACCGATTCCAGACCTTGGGAGGACCTGCGGAAGCAGTGGACTGAGTCTGGAGTAGAAACATCCAGAGCCACCGTGCACAGGCGTGTGCAGGAAATGGGCTACAGAGAAGCAGCACTGGACTGTTGCTCAGTGGTTCAAAGTACTTTTTTCAGATGAAAGCAAATTTTGCATGTCATTTGGAAATCAAGGTGCCAGAGTCTGGAGGAAGACTGGGGAGAAGGAAATGCCAAAATGCCTGAAGTCCAGTGTCAAGTACCCACAGTCAGTGTTGGTCTGTGGTGCCATGTCAGCTGCTGGTGTTGGTCCACTGTGTTTTATCAAGGGCAGGGTCAATGCAGCTAGCTATCAGGAGATTTTGGAGCACTTCATGCTTCCATCTGCTGAAAAGCTTTATGGAGATGAAGATTTCGTTTTTCAGCACGACCTGGCACCTGCTCACAGTGCCAAAACCACTGGTAAATGGTTTACTGACCATGGTATTACTGTGCTCAATTGGCCTGCCAACTCTCCTGACCTGAACCCCATAGAGAATCTGTGGGATATTGTGAAGAGAAAGTTGATGCAAGACCCAACACTCTGGATGAGCTTAAGGCCGCTATCGAAGCATCCTGGGCCTCCATAACACCTCAGCAGTGCCACAGGCTGATTGCCTCCATGCCACGCCGCATTGAAGCAGTCATTTCTGCAAAAGAATTCCCAACCAAGTATTGAGAGCATAACTGAACAATTATTTGAAGGTTGACTTTTTTTCTATTAAAAACACTTTTTTTCTGTTATTGGTCGGATGAAATATGCTAATTTTTTGAGATAGGAATTTTGGGTTTTCATGAGCTGTATGCCAAAATCATCAGTATTAAAACAATAAAAGACCTGAAATATTTCAGTTGCTGTGCAATGAATCTAACATATATGAAAGTTTAATTTTTATCATTACATTATGGAAAATAATGAACTTTTATCACAATATGCTAATTTTTTGAGAAGGACCTATATATGAAGCCGTCTTATTGCGCTCATGGTACTGTGATGTCATACTGCGATCGGTCTGCACAGCACTGCTTCAAGTCAAACACACCTATTATCTCTTCTAGGGAAAGATTAAGTGAAGTTGCTTTTAAATAATAAACTTGATATATATTCAATACAAATATTAAAAACATTTTAATAACTGAATGGACAAAGGTAGGCAAGACCATGCTACATTGTGAACAGTAACAAATCAGGGAAACTGTTAGGCAAGACTAAATTATTTGAGTTTGATATTGTGTAGAGATTATGTTGTGAATGGCATCTCTCTCCAGAACAGAAATCCATAATATTGGCAGTATGCAGGGTGCAGACACTGGTGATGGACTGTGATGAGACACAGGTGAGGGAATGATCGTGACCAGGGGTGAATCTGGGTGTCTTAGGAGATCACAGGCTGGTCTGTCCTAAGGTATTGGGTGAAGAAAAGAAACAGAGTAAGAGCATTTTATGTAACAATGTTCACAAAAAGAGCATCACATCATATAAAACACATTATTTTTCTTTAGCTTGGGTTAAACTAATTAATTTTACTGTGTTGGAACATTACCAGCTATGCTTATGATGTCTCTATTTGTTTCTCTGTTTCTGCTGGGATCTTCATCCCGTGGTAACTAGGATTTACACAAGCTCCAGTCTGGTTCCAGAACACCTGAGAAGAGAGGATGCTGACCCTCAGAGGACCTCAGATGATGCTAACCCTGAATCAACAACAGAACTAACAAATATTGCTACAAGTGTTACTGCATTATATAATAATTTCTGTTAATAATGTTCATTGTCTGGTTGACTACGTCTTTGATTAATTTTTCTGAAAAATCCTGTCATATGCACATAAACTGACAGTCACCACTTATAAGCTACTACTAAATATTTTAGAAACTTAATTTTCTGTAAAGTTGCTTTGTAATGATTTGTATCGTAAAAAGCGCTATACAAATAAACTTGAATTTAATTGAATTAAAAAGATACTTTAAATCTGACATTAAAAACCACCAGTAGGTGACAGCAGGTAACTGTTAATAAGTGAGTAATTAAAACAGTTGATTCATTCAGGAACAAAAAGCCTTCATGTTGCTTAGAGACGCAAAACAGCACTGTGGCTTTGTTTGGAATTATTTTTGTTGGTGAAATAGTGCAAAAACGTAAGTCTCTTAATAGAACGTATAGTTTATGAAACTGTTGTTAAAAAAAAATAAAAAAAAATGACATTTATATATGGTAATTTTTTGAGGAAAAAAAGGCACTCTGCCATGTGAAATTTACCAAAATTGATTAACTATATTTAAGAGGTATTAATATACACGTTCTTCCCCCGATGTCTTTTAATAGACTGAATCATGCAGTGCACATTCTAAATGAACACACGTAATGCATACACTCTGTAGGTGTTTTCAATGACTACGTTTACATGCAGCCAATAACCCATTCAAAACCGGGATATTAGCAATAACCCGGTCGCGCACGGCCATGTAAACACCGGCAAAAACCCGGATATGCTCATATTATACCTGGGGTACCCCTTTTCTAACCTGAATATTTGGTCTTGTAATCCAAGGGGCAAGGAACTCGACCGGAAGTTGAAGTCGGGTGGGGGCTGCCATCTTTTAGCAGAACTTCACTTGCGTTAGCATTCCCATTGACTCCCATTCATTTTGGCGTCACTTTGACAGCGAATAACTTTACATCTGAGGCGTTTAAAGACTCTGTTTGTCCATTATTTATTTCTAAAGATACACGACAATGTATAAAGGGCTCCATTACCTTCTATGTTACATTATGGCCCCGTATAAACAGTTTTTGTAAAAAATAGGCTAACGATTGCGTCATAACCACTCGGCTCTCTGTCGCATTACCGTACAGACAGGAGGAGAAGCTCGCAGGCAATTAACTTAATATGGCGTACTGGCGTTACATTTTAAAATAATATACAAAATAATTAATCAGAATACCTACTCCTGCTCACTCACGACAAAGAACTCCCCGCTCAAGCTCGCCGTCTCTGCAAGATTAACGATGGCAGTTTGCACGCACAGCTACTAGAAGATTTACATCTGGCAGACAGGTTGCTGACGTCGTCAAGCTTCGTTTGAGTCTGCGCGTCAGAAACGGAAGTGCTAAAAAACGCTAAAACCGGGCTTCATTTGTCTCAATTGAGTTCCAATGGGGTCGCTGTGTCCATTTCTTTTACTGTCTATGTTGTAAACGCGTTTCGGCATATCCCCATCAAAATGTGTGTTCTGCGCATGTTCTATTCGCAAGGAATCTTGGTCTTTTGAGTCTTTGGATACAGGAAGAACAATCGGATATGACGCACATTGCGTCCTACGTCCAGACGCTAACCGTGCGTCGCCATTTACATCGGGATATTGCCGACTGATTACACATTCCATGTATACAGGAGTAACTCTCTCTGCTCACGCATGTAAACGGGTTATCCCGAATGTTTCAGAAACCCAAATAGTGATCTTAACCCGACCATAACCCGAATTTTAACAGCTTGTAAAGGTAGTCAATGTTTTTTTTTTTTTTGCGTTGTTAGAATATTGTTCAAGATAGCTCACTTGTCAAGGTATTACTTTACTATATCATGTTTATGTGTGCCATTTTATTTGTTCTATCTGAAGTCTCTCACAAAGAGTGAGCCTCAGCGCAAACGTGTATTCTTCAATTCACTCTGATGACGCAGGGGAAGAAAAAAAAAAATCTTCGGTCTGTCCAATGATTATAAACAGTCATTAGGTCCATCAGACTGAAGTGACCAAATATATTTAAGACCTATCTTATCTGAATTTAAGACATTTAAATACTTTTTAAGGCCTTATATTAGGAAAACACTATTTAAGACATTTTAAGACTTTTTGAGGACCTGCAGACACCCTGAATATAGCGGTTAAATATAGTGGTTATCAAATTGATCAGAAAAATTAAAATTATTTGCAGCTTAAAACAAACTATTCACTGACCAACAACACAATCTTTAATTTATTACCTCATCCGAGTGATATAAGAGGTTCAATAGTTGAGGATGGAGGAGAGGGTCCTCACCAGGTCTGGTTTCCACAGCTGGTGCAGCCAAGGCAGAAGAAACAGGGAAACTAGAGAAAAAGAAAATGTGTGCCAGACACATCACTCATATATCAAAAGGAATAAATATAATACACAGTTAATAATAATAATAATAATAAAAAGTGTTTTACAACAAGGTGTCCACATTGAGTCTGTGGGTTGCCATTGTAAAAATCACTACATCCAACATCCACAGTAAGACAGGACTCAAGCCTGTATTAACAGTTACAGAAATAATAGAATATAATAACAATTGTTTGTTATGAAGCTATGGTAATTTTTGCATTTATCTCCATACTAAATGTGTTCAGGTTACCGTTTTTCATGAATACCAGACTTGTAGAGAAAAGTAGTTTTTTCCTTACTGTGTAGTGAAGAGGCATTCATGGTTTTACATGTGGCTACCATGACCTAAAAAATGTTTAGTACTATGGAATATGGTGAGTTTTAATGAGCAAATATAAATAAAAGCAAAAGCTATAAAGACCCAACTCAGAGAAGCTGTCAGAATACTAAATATTTTCATATATATATATATATATATATATATATATATATATATATATATTTTAAGACTTAACACAGATGTTGTTTAAACAAATTTATATTTCACCCAACTTAACTTGAGCGCTTTACTGCCAAATATCCAATTTCATATAGAGAAAAAATAATTAATAAAAATTACCATTGCCACTGTGGCAACTTGTGTGGCACTGAAATATTCAGGGCAAGTGTAATGTGACACACAGAGAGAAAACGATAAATGTACACATTTCAATATTTTCATACTCTTTTAGTACTGACTGTCAAATTAAATTTAAAATGCCTAATAAATATAATAACTAATAAAATAAACAAATTTGAAAATATCTTCAACATATGGTGAAAAAAAACACCCATTACATTTACAAATAAACAGAGGTAGCAAACAAGTAACCTTTGACATTATGTCCTTGAGGTAACCCTCACCCTAAAAAAAAAAAAAAAAAAAAAAAATCTGATCTAAGCAATATTAAACCATTAAACTGTTGCAATATTTATAACAACTCTAAACATGAACACATTGTGTTTCTTGTATTAAGCTCAGAAAAATAATAAAATAAATTTAAAAAAAATATGAATGAATGTCACGTGACCGTAGGCTACATATATGCAATGACCGTTGTAATTTGTATCAGATGACCGTTGTGATTTCCTCAGCCTACTGTACCCTCAACATTTTTTGATTATTTTCCCCACATTAACAACCTGTAAATAGAACCAGTTGTATATATTAAGTTCCTGTTCATTCATTACATGTCTTTCTACTACTGTTGTTTTAAAAGTTAATTAGTCGTCTTTAAGTTTGTTTGTAGTTTGTCGTCAGTTCGTCAAGTGGTTGCCCTTGTCAAAAAATCCTATTAGAATGTCACTTTGTCCTATTGGATCCTACTGGATTCTTAAAATCCTATTGGACATTCTGATTGATTTTAATGGAATTTCACTTTGTCCTATTGGATCTTACTGGATTCTTAGAATCCTACTGGACATTCTGATTCATTTTAATGGAATTTCACTTTGTCCTGTAGGATTTTATTTGATGTTTAGAATCTTATTGGATATTGTGTTTAATTTAATGGAATTTAATTATTTCATGTGATCTTCTTTTGATTTGTATTGGACATTGTGATTTTCAAATGGAAATTCACTTTGTCCTGTAGGATCTTCTTTGATTCTGTTAATTACTTTTTAAGAGTAACTTAACTTTTTAGAGTAGCACTGTGTGTGTGTGTGTGTGTGTGTATTTGTAACCCATAAAAATGCAGCCTACATATACACAATATATATATATATATATATATATATATATATATATATATATATATATATATATATATATATATATCAAAATACAGTAAGGAAAATATTTTAATTGATATAATATCCGAATAAGTTAAAATGTATTACATGTGACTAAGAATTCATAAAAACACAAACATCTATAATGGTATTGTCGTGACGCTTCCCCTTTAAGAAATCCGAACGTAGTAGTGCGCGTGACACTGTAGCGTGCATAATTTGAACGGTAACGGTCAGGTGAGGAAGCTGAGAAATCGAGTGATTAACGTTGTTAAACTTGTTAAAAATGTATTGAAAAACTCTAAAAAGGAAGAAATAATGATACTTATCTGAGCTGCATCCCAAACGAACCATTTTGGGTGAAGTAATTATATCTGTTGCTGAGTTGTTGATCTAGTTACTGTATCTGCTGTTTGCCATTAACTTTAGATAGCAAAAGCTAATTTAACAACTGATATTAATGAAATAATAATGTATGCCATTTATAATAAAATGTAATTGTATAAAACACTGAAGTAGCGAGTACAAAATGCCTGTTCTGCCAACATTTTGAGTGTTTTGAATTGTGCTTTACGGTTTTGTGTACGCTTATTGATGGATTAATATGTTCTGTTGTGCAGGTTAGGTTCTATGTTCCAGTTAAAAAGTTTGACATGATACAGTTCTCCCGTGATATTTGTGTGTACATGAAGACACGCATGACAAGAGAATAGATGGCGTCTTCCGTTATTACTGTCAATCGAAGCAATGAGTCCAGAAAAATTTAGCAGATTTACCGGCGTAATATTTAACACTCGCGTTTGTCATTTCTGAAATGGTAAATGTGGATGTTTGGTCCTTTTAGATTAACAAAGATTTTTCTTCAAATTGTGAATAGATTTTGTAGAGAAGCTGAGAAAAGTGCTCTCCCCTTAAAGCACAGTACTACTCGAAATGACTGAGCTGGCTTATCTAAAACCAGGAAGTAATCCTGCATGTGTTCATTTGACAGAGCATTAGTGATTGCTTTGGAATATATTTGATACAATATTTTTCAGTTTTTTTTTCTCTGTTTTTACATTACACACAAATAGTACTGTATTAAATGAAATGAACAGTTTAAGTTCCCTTTGAGGTGTATTATACTGAGTTACAATATCATATTCTACATATTGTTTGATGTTTTATTGTTCTGTGTTGTGATGTGATTGTATTTGCTATTATTATTATTGTTACAGTAAAGTGTTATTTTTATATTCAACTTCTGGTCTCCTGTATACACTTTATATGTTCCTCCTCACTCTAGATATGTTCCTCCCTTTTTGGGTCTAGAACTGGTTTAGTGTATTGGAAGCACAAGTGCTACATATTGTGTGTGTGTGTGATCAATCCATTATCAGTCCCTTAGAAATTTTTGCACTAATGCTGTATTGCTGCACAAATCACCTCTTATGTTTTTTACAATGTTACTGAAGGTCGTGCAACGTACAATGAACAATGTCTACATCAGGGTGAGTTTAGGCAAACTGCAAGTACTATTTGTCCATAAAACAAATACAATGGAAAAGTGTACCTTTAGAATAAAAAAAAATCCCATATAAACAGTCACCCAACTGGATCCCATTAAAATCCTATAGGAATGATCCTACAGGATATTTATGTCTTGTCCTACAAGACTATTCCTATCAGAATCCTATAGGAACGGTTCCAAAATATGATAGAAAATCCAATTAGAATCCTGTACAGTTTTCTTATTGGAATCCTTTAGGATTTTTTGACAAGGGTGGTAAGTAACATTTATTTGGATTAATCAGCCTTTTGATAGCTTTACGTTTGATTATATTCGAGATAAGAATCATTATACATGTAAACACATACACTTAAATACAAACAACCTAACTTAAACTAAATACCGAAATGTTAAGGGCGCTTTTTTCCCCTCGCGAAAACAGCTGATGTAAGTTACGTCATCAAATTCACTTCAACGCCATTCTGAGCGAATCCAATCATCGGTCGGGCGGGATAATCTGAAGCGCTGCCCTGTTCAATACTGATTGGCTATGCCTATTGGTACTGAGGAATATAACGTAGAAATGTAAAATGTTGCTATACATTGCACTTGCACTGAATCTTAAATCCATCGCTCTGTACCCTCAAATAGTATACTTTTCAGGGACACCCATTTGTGATGGTCCAAAAACTAAGTGGACAATCAAGTGCACTTGTATTTTACACCGCAAGAACAAGTAAGATTTACACTCAGCGACTTTTCGAAATTGCTCACTAGTTTTCATTCATTCCTACAAGTTAGCTTTAGTATTGGACGTCGTAATGGGCTATCTCGGATTGATTTAGACCCACCAGCTATGACAAATGTAAGGCAAGTCAACCATGAACAGAGGTTCAGAGCTAACGTAATAACAGCGGCCCGGATCAAGTTACACAAGCACTAAACGTATGTGATGTCCAGTTAACATACACGAAATCACAAAAAGTCCTGTTCAGTGACAACAGTTTAACAAACTCACGGTTGCGGGATTTCGTTTCAAGTTCACCTTACCAAACCATTTCAAGTATCCCAGAGTGCAGTCTGGACGATGGGGCGGGGCGACACGTTGGGGCGGAGCGACACGTGTCGCCCCGCCCACCTCAGCGGTTATTGGTTTATGATTAAGATGAGCTTATTGGTGTACAGATGACTGACGATTTTACAGCTTATTGGTATAGATAATTATGACGCTGTTAGCAGGATTGGAATGCGGAAGTAGACACTCAGATGAATAAACTGTTAATATAAATTAAAAAGTGAATATAAATGTTGTGTTTTTGCATTTATTGTTGCATTTCCACAACATCCCGTATAAATACAAAGAGTTTTGGATTACAACTAACAGAATAGAAATAAATGGTCTACTCCCTCAGTGGCTGTAGACGCTACCTCGGCATTACTCGCTGGTTTGAAAATGACACGGCAATGTAATGCGAAGTATGGTTATGTAGATAGTCATGGAGTACCTTGATTTATATATTCAAATTATACACACACACACACACACACATATTATATATATATATATATATATATGTATATATATACTGTATATATGTATATGTGTAACAAATTGTCACCAGTCTCTGAACGTCACCAATAATATTCTGAACATTCCCTTAGCCCCTACGAAAATTTACCATGGTTCTGCTACAATAACTATAGTTAAACTATGGTGTTTTTATAAATGCAGCACATGGTAATTAATATGCCAACAAATATTTTTACTACAATAAATCCATGGTTACTTTTTGCAAGGAAGGAACTATACAGGTTCTAAAGAACTTGCCCAAAAAACACTTGTTACTTTCTGTTATTTGTTTTCTGAACTGCACTACCGAAACCTCATTAATCCTCACAATCCTGTCACAACTAATTTAAGAATTCATTATGAGCAATGCATAGCAAATGATGTTACCATCAAATATGAGAAACCTTAAAGAACGATAGACTGATGTAAATGACTGAAACCTGTTGTCATGCACGTGTTTGCCATAGCTTTTTTATTAAAACATTATACACTGCAAAGTTTAACTTTAAATGACATCAATTAATACAAAACAACCAGCTGATCTCAGTTCATTCTCTATTTCCCTTCAATGAACTTAACACACAAATGTGTTTCAGTCCTTGGAACAAAATCCTGTGTAAAAAAAAGCCCAGAGGATCACCACGCCGGCCTCTTCCCTGTACCCTGGTGGGTTAAACTTGAAAAGGGCGCTGCACTGCAAGCTTTCCCTGATGCCGTACATCCGTCTGAACTCGTTCCGGTCAGGAGACAGGAGGACAATTCTTCCAGTTGGCCACAACTTATAGTGTAAAGACAAAATACAGGAAAGATAATAATAAAAAAAAAATAAAGTTTAACAGCCTTGTACTACAAAATTCAATTGGAGAATGAGCATTAAATGGGGAAATCTTACTGTCTAGCCAGGCAAAGTGTGCCGCATTCCGAAAAACTTTCCGGAGCACATCCCTAAACCATCTGCAAACCAGAGAAAGTGTCAAATATGCAGAGTCACCCACTGACAAAATAACTTCCCTGAGGATTTCCAGTGGAAGCTGTTGAATCAAAAACATACATAGGTTTATTTATACATGTATATAGAAGTTATTAAACATTATATAAACACTGAATACAGACAACCTTGCTTTAAAACTCTCATTAAAAACTCTATAGATTGTTGTCACAACTGCATACTCATTCTTTTATAATAACACTAATAAAATGTTAATATATACAGTACTGTGCAGAAGTATTAGGCCATGTTAGTATTTTCACTGAAAAAAATAGTTTTAAGCCAATTATTTATATCTTTTGCTGTAGTGTGTCAGTAGGATATATTATTTTACATTTCCACACATTCATTTTGCCATTAATTGTAATAATCCAGTGAGATATTTGTATATATTTGTATGCATGATCCACATGAAGATCTTTTACATTGAATATAAATATTTCTGTCTTATATGGAGAACAAAATCCACATTAGATCGCAAACAGAAGTTATTTAAAACACTCGCTGCTGTCTGAAAATGAATTAAGCTGAAATGTTTTTAAATGTCTTTGATGCTGATGTTAACTGATAGCTATATATGAAATAATCCACGGTGCTGACCAATATAGTACTTGTACATAATCCCAATTTCATATCTGAACAACTATGTAGCTGTAATAACTAAAATACCTCTGCATGTACACACATGTAATTATTAGTTCTTAATGAATGTATGTGCACAAATAACCTGCTTTGCTGGACTCTGCCTGAAGACATGGTGAATGGTGAAGTTCCTCCCCTCAGTGGTTGAGCTCTAAAAGAACAAATGTCAAGAGGTAGGTATATTGCTAGATATAGTACAGAGTAATGTTTCATGTAGCAACATTCAAACAGCTACATACATTTGCGGAGTGAAGCTGTCCAGGAGAACAGAACACCACCACCTCCTGATCATGTCATCCTGAAAAATAATAATAATAATAATATACACACAATAATCATGCATGTCTGTTCAAATAACTTGACAAATGTAATCGCATACCTCTGTAAAATCAAACCTTAGAACTAAAGCCATGTACAAAGTGTACTGTTACAATCCACAAAGAACAATAAAATGAGCAATTTATTACAATTATTAATAATAATTATTCAAATTGAACTTACCATGGATAAATAAATGATCGAACATCGCATTTCATATTATATTTACACAACCACTTTTACTCACCTCATACAATCAACGTGGAATAGCGTCATTACTCTGCTACTGCAGTTGCCACCATTCTGTTTCTTTCAACGCAAACTGCCCCCTGCTGGCTCGGAGCAAAATGTCAAAGGCGGGAAAAAAACAAATATGGGCGGGGCGACACGTGTCGCTCCGCCTCGAAGTGTCGCCCCACCCCATCGTCCAGACTGCACTCTGGGGTTACTCAACCATTTAGACTTCGCTTGTACCATGACGCTGATCAATTTTCTCAGTTGAATAAGGCTTTGAACCCGTGCCATGTTGTTCTTGCAGCGCGACATCAGCACCTACCAGCCAATCGAATGACTTGCTTGAAACGGAGGAAACCCAATTAAAATCTCGCGAGACACTAAGCGCCATTCAACTCTCACCTGAAGATTAGATAGACACCAAGCACGGCATTACTGTTATTGTTGCATAAGATTTCGATTTTAAATAAGTGCTGTTGTTTTTAACTTTTATCAAAGAATCCTGAAAAATGTTCACTGGTTTCAAAAGAAAATAAATAAATACATAAAACACATATACTAAGCTGCACAACTATTTCCAACACTTATAATAAATCATCATATTAGAAGGATTTCTGAAGGATCATGTGACACTGAAGACTGAAGTAATGATGCTGAAAAACCAGCTTTGCATCTCAGAACAATTATATTATATATATATATATATATTATATATCAAATTATATTAAAATAAGACACATATATTTTTAATTTCCAAAAATATTTCACAATATTACCTTTTTTCTGTGATCACATGATACTTTGGAAATCATTTTAATACGCTGATTTGATGCACACAATTGTGAAATGATTTACATTGAATATATTTACAGTGAAAATGTATTTTCATAAAATAAACAGTCTTACGTAATACCATTTCTTTCAAACACATGAAAATCTAACCAGTACCGAACTTTTGTCTGTGTAAATGTATAATTATATGTGAACAGATCTCTTAGGTGCAACTGATGTTTTAAAGAACACTATGCGATGAAAAGAGAATTTAATCTATGTTTAAACCTCAATTACAGAAGACTGTCAATCTCTGATTAAAATTTAGATATGTAATAGTATATTTATGTAGTCATTTTAAATTTCAGCATTTAACTATGTCCTTTGTTTAATTTGACTACAGAAAGTTATCCATTACCATCCGTCAACCAACTAAAGGTATGTACATTATGTTAATGCATATGACTTGGTAGGCCAGTAAACAAACAACAAAAAAATAGGTTTGTTTGTATTAAGGTCTTAATACTATGGCTTCAAATAAACCATCCTATTGGACACTAAGACGGAAAGCAAAGGACAAGGTGGATCAGCAACTGCAGACAATACAGGCAACAACTTGGGGGAAAGAATTGGGTTGGATGCACAGTAAAACCGGTCAAGGTCAAAATGATGATGAAGATACATTTATGGACTGTCTCTCTCATGTTGATGAGACTGAAGATGTCAGAAGTGTTCCTGATGACAGTGAATCAGACACAGAATCAGAATCAGATCCAAATTCATTAAATGATGATTTGGCATCCTGGGTTACTGAACACAAAATCACACATGTGGCATTGAATTCATTGCTCAACATTCTACGGCTACACAGTTTAAATCTGCCAAAAGACTCGAGGACATTGCTAAGAACTGTGCGTTTGAACCCTGAAATACAAGACAAGGCTGGTGGCCAGTATTACCATTTCGGAGTGCTGAATTCAATTGCAGAGGTGCTACATCAGAATGTTGACATTCTGCGCAACATTCACACGCTGGAGCTTCAGGTCAGCATTGATGGTTTGCCACTTTATAAGAGCTCAGCATCACAGTTCTGGCCCATCCTAGGGACACTGCAAAACATCAAACAAGAGGAACCAGTGACAATAGGTTTATTTTGTGGCACAAGTAAACCTACATCCCTAGCAGAGTACCTTCAAGAATTCATCTCTGAAGTAAATTAATTAGCTAAAGGATTTGAATTTGATGGAGTGATGTTAAATTTAATACTCTCTTCGATGGTCTGTGATGCACCTGCCCGTGCATTCCTGAAAAATGTTAAAGGTCACACAGGCTATCACGGATGTGAAAAATGCACACAGGATGGTTTGTACCTAGAAAATAGAATGACATTTCCAAGAACTGACATGCCTTTAAGAACTAATGAGAGCTTCAGAAATAAGACAGATGCTGATCATCATCATGGTCCATCACCTCTTGAAGAAACATCCCTAAACATGGTCTCTGGTTTCCCCCTCGACTACATGCACCTTGTGTGCCTCGGAATCATGAGACGGCTTCTTCTCTTGTGGCTGAAGATGGGTCCTCTGACTTGTAGGCTGTCAGGATTTCAAATAAACACATTGTCAGAAAGACTGTTAAATGCTCAGAGAAGTGTGCCCATGGAGTTTGCAAGGAAACCAAGGGCACTGAGAGAAATTGATAGGTGGAAGGCAACAGAGTTTAGGCAGTTTTTACTGTATACCGGACCTGTCATGATGAAAGATCTCCTTAACACACAGGTGTACAAAAATTTCTTGCTACTTTTTGTGGGAATCTTCATCCTGAGCAACAACAGTTTGATTGAAGAATACTGTGATTATGCCAATGACTTACTGGTGCTCGTTGTCTCTCACTTTGGTCAACTGTGTGGTCCACAATTCTTGTCCTACAATGCACACTGTCTTGTACATCTGGCAGATAATGCAAAAAGGCATGGTGTCCTTGACAACTTCAGTGCTTTCAAGTATGAGAATCACCTAAACAAACTCAAAAGACTTCTGAGGAAACCAACATGCCCACTCAGTCAAATAGTAAAAAGACTCTCAGAAATGCAAAGATGCTGCAAAAAAACTCACAAAACCAGGCCACATCTGCTCAAAAAACCACATGCGACTGGTCCTCTTCCTGCATCCTTCCATGAGGCGACACAATATAAAGAGTTGAGAACAAGCCAACACACTCTGAAATTGGATCAGGCAAACAGTCACGTTTGCATTGGCGGCAAAGTTGCTAAGCTGCAAAACATCATTTCATTAAGGGATGAAATTTATGTTGCTTACAATACCTTCAACCACCAGGAATCCTTGTTTGACTATCCACTGCCATCCTCTACACTTGGCATTCATTTAGTGGATGACCTCTCAACAACAGTTGATTTCTGCAAGTTTGAGGAAATAGAGAGCAAAATTTTTCTTGTCCCCTATCACAATCAATTCGTTTCAATTCCTCTTTTACATACGGAGTAATTCTTTATCAGAACTTTTTGTTTCATAGTTCATGCATTTCAAATACATTGTTCAAAATTAAGTTTCATTTAAGAGTTAATAAAAAATATGGGTTTCAGGCTTGCAAAAAAAAAAAAAAAAAAATGTACCTAATCGTGGAGTTTGAAGGAGAAGGGACGACTGGACCAGCTGCCAAGTCCTGGTATGCAGATGGCTACTCCTGGTGGCCACCATATAAAGATCTTGACAGGTTGCTGAAGAGTGTTAGGACAATGGAGGCACCACAGCCAGAAAAAGGGTGGACCCGACATAGAGCAA
>NW_020526202.1:217500-219070 GCF_003368295.1 Carassius auratus
TTATAATTCATGACTGAAAACATTTTGTAACATGATTTTGATGTACCATTTACATGGTAATGCAATGTCTGATTTTAAAATGGGTTTTGAAGGATGAATTTTGAGATTTTATGTTTTCAAGTGATATATAACTTCTGATGATTTCTAAAATGTGATAGAGAAAAAGGCAACGAGGAAGTCTTTTTTTTTAAACAAAGGTCAAAGCTCCTTTTGTAATCTAGATTTCTGAGGGTGCACTCTTGTCATAAATTCATCTATTACTTTTCCTACATAATTTTTAACAAAAAATATTGGTAAAATATATATTTGGAAGTCTTAGACCTTTCCAACGATATATAGTTTGGTCAAGATTAGATTAGATTTGATTGTAAAGTAGTATAGTCAACGTAGGCGTCCCGTATACGGGACGGGGTGACATTTAACAGGTTAATAAACAAAAATGAAGCCGTACCTGCATTTCTTGTTTTCAGCATCTTTTCAGAATGTAGCCAACAATTGGAAGAAGGCCAGCTATACTTCTGACATAAACTCAGAACCTGAAATTGCTGGAAAAAGGATTCCCAAGTAGGTCCTCGCAAAAAGACAAAAGAAATGATTTAACAAATGAAAATGGCATCATTTGCCTTCATGTGTCATCTGTTTAATACTACGAGGCCGTTGAATGCTTGAATCTGATTGGCTGATTGGTTTTTGTTAGTCCTGTAATTTGTTATTACAGCTTACTATGCAAAGTGATGTGGAACTGTATTGTGGTCAAGAGATCTGCCTGGAACTACATTCGCCGTGCGTTTAACAGAAAATAATTACACACCTCAGTTCGTCAGCCAATCAGATTCAAGCATTCAACACCCCACAGTAGTATAAACTGTTTTAAGGGAGGCATTAAAGGGAGCGTTCACCCAAAATGTCTCACCCTCATGTCATTCCCAAACCAACAAGACCTGCGTTCATCTTTGGAACAAAAATTAAGATAAAATACCCCATAGACATCAATGCCACTACCATCTCAGGAAGGTATTAAAGTCATTGTTAAAACAGTGCTTTTTTTTTGTCAAAATGCCGGCTCCTGCATCAGCACCTGTCATGAATGCATGTCAGAGACTGACACAGAAAAAAAATAACTGTTGAAAAAGTATTATCCTCAGTTCATAATTAAGGTTGAACCACTATATTCTTGTTTTTTTTCTGGGCCTTGAGGTAGTAGTTGCAAAGCTGTCTATGCAGGATCAGAGTTCTCTCAGATTTCATCAAAAAATATCTTAACTGTGTTCTGAAGATGAACAAAGGTCTTACAGGTTTGGAAAACATGAGGGTGAGTAATTAAAGACATAATTCAGATTTTTTGGGTGAACTAACCCTTTAAGGAGAAATAAAGCAGAAAGTTATTGAGCACATTTCTATGAGTATTTGCTACATCACACAAAGAGGCATGAATGTGTGCAGTTGTTCTTTTTATCTTTTTTTTCCTAGAAAGAAAACAAGTACAGATCATATATACTCATCAGATGAAGAGGCAGCAGAACCACCCATTAAAAAAGAGAAGCTGCAAACAAAACAAGTGTTCCACCTG